>NW_005054550.1:294593-318155 GCF_000277835.1 Geospiza fortis | reverse complement strand
TTGTGTGCAAAGTGACAAATCCCAACATAAAACACAAATTTCTGTCAAGGGGAACTGGTAATGAAGTGTTGAAACAAAGTGTAACATCAAATCCTTCCCCTTCAGGTCACAACTGGATGCCTCCTCTTGAAGTTCTGTTTTAAACAGAAGAGATGGGGCTTGAAAAAGTGGCAATGGAGTGAAATGTAGGGGCCAGTACTATGGAAAAGCTCAGATTAAATCTAAAGCTATGTCACTGAATTCATAATGTAGTTTGCTTCCAGATGTTATTTCATGTCAGACAAATGTGTGCATTTGAGATTTTGGAATTCTTCTGTTTTCTTGAGCAAGAAAGGGTTTTCAAAAATTTATTTTTACTTTTCCCATTAAGAACAAACAAACAAAAAAACAAACCCAGAACTAACTCTGGTCTACCTCAGCAGCTTGACCAAGTTCTTTCCCTCTCCAAGATTTTCCAAATGTGGGTTCCTCATGATCTTGCACTTTCTTGTGCATCAGCTTGAGCACTGATACAGCCACATACTGTGCTGTTGACTCATCTGTTGGCATTTAATGTTCCCTGGGTTTGTGGTAACACAGGGATCACTGAAAATTCTATTCACAACTCTGTCTATTTGTCTTTCTATGTGGTTTTGCTAATTGGGCCTGGAAAAATACCATCTACAGGCATGCTGCTGTATACCTATAAAATATTCATACTAGGATTGGCAAGTCAGTGTAGCTGGGACCTAAGTTAAGCCAGTAATGCCCTTTTAAGATTCTGGTAAATATAGCAGGGGCTTTTGTTATCTGCTTTGTTTTTTACAAGTGTTAGGTCTACACACATATGAGATGGGTAAGCCAGACTTTTTGTTTAAGATGTGCTAAATTATTTCCATAAATCTTGTATTGTTGGCTGTTTAAATTATTATGAGCCAAGGTCCCTGGCAGTAGAGGCTACACACTACAATGAAACGTGTTTATATTTTCTGTGTTTATGAACCTAAATTATGACAGGGTACTTTTTTTCTCTTCTGTCTCATGCTTTTTCTCCTCAGAGCACTCCACTGTGGATATTCACAGATGGGCTAATAACAATCGCAATGGTTGCCTATTTGTCACCCTGTCATAGGTTGCCAGAGATTCTTTATTTGTGCTATTAGAAAAACACAAATAAAAACCACATTTCAGTTGTCTGATAGTCCTCCTTGAAGGCCTATTTAGTTTCCAGAGAGGCACTGAAAAATCAAGCTTTTAATACTTATAAAGAATAACAAATGAGAAAGAAACTTCTTTCCTGCTTTATTGTAATTCAGCCAGGTCTGTGTTCTGCCACACATAGCACTTAAGCAGTGTTTTTCCTTCCTTTATCCAAGGGTAGGATATGAGGGAGGTTCAGATGACAACCAAGCAATGAAGAACAAGTGACACTTTGTGCTCACCAGTTTGACAATAGCTTTATCTACATCACCTGTGTGTTACAGGAATTTCTCTTTTTGAGCTTTTCTAGACCAAAAGTTTTTCCTACTTTTGTCAACCAGATGGCTTTGCCCTTTTTTCTTGCACATTTCCAGCAATTCATCTCCCACTTTTACCACTGAAACAATGACTTTCAGGTCCTAAAATAGAAACTAGTTCCTAGTGGAAGGGAACACATACCCAGCCATTGCAAGACAAGGTGTAATGTTGCATACGAAATCACAGGTAAAACCTGAGTATGAAGCCCCAGGCAATTCTCCCAAGCAGGACTTACTTGGCAGCTGGTGCTTCACATCCTACTTTCCTCAAAAACCTTCCACGAGGCTTTTACAGGTTAGAAGTCATGAGAACCTTGCTCTCATACCCCTGGTGCTGATACATGTAGGGGCACACTCATACCTGTATGCTGGCCCTGGGCTATTTGCTTGCCAAGTGTCTTCAAAATACCTGTGCAGCAGGATCCAGTCCTCTCCCTGCCAGCACACATCTCCTGTGTGCCATCAACTGGCTTTGTTCCGAGCACAAATACAGTTTTTGGGGCAGGGAATATATTTTTCTTTGTTTTCAGGCCACACATAGAAAAATGGAGCTGATCTTGGCTGGAGGTGATAGGTCAGGTCATGACAGAAACGGGATGTTTGTAGTGGCAATCAATGTAATTCTCCTCCCTGTGGCTGGAGTTTACAGAAAGCTTCAAAGTTTTTGCACAGATCCATCTTCTAGGATCATAATAAATTATGCACGCTTGCTGGAGTTGGCTATCTGATACTCTCCCTTACAAAATTACTTCCTCTGGGAACTTTTAGTAATGGAAGACATGGCCAAGATGAAGTGGGAGCTTGCTAATTGGTAGTGATAGTCTACTGAAGCCTTAAGTACAGTAATCTTACTTTATACTGTTTTTCTCAGATCTCTTTTTTATCTAAGCCTGCTGCTGTGTCTCCAGCTGGAAAACAGAGCTTGTCTCAAAGAAGATGCACTTTTCCCACATTCTACAATTGATCATTCATTATAATAAATATGTGCAGCTCACTTTCAGAGTTCTGTTCCTGTTACAGTCTGCTGTCCACATTCATGCTAATGTGGCCATTTTGCTTAGGGTTTGCTGTGTGCAAGTGATAAAAGACATTAATGTTTCCCTGGAGTACCTAATGGGCTCTTTCATAATTTGCATGTTCCCCTGTTGGCATTGGCTGACTTGTGGTCCAGGATGGGCACTTCAGCTTTGCAAGAGGCATAATATTATTTTGCTAAATATAATGGCACTAAGGGCACTGAGCTTCTTGGAGTTGAGATTCCACAGAATTATAAAATCTAATCAGCAGATTCGAGATGTCAATCCTGACATGTAAAAAAGGGGCAAAAGGCAGGTTAGCTCCCTCAGTCTTGCACATGAAAGAGCAAGCAGGTAAATGTGGAGCATGGTCCTATGGACTCAATCCTAAGCTGTGTCACGCTGCTGACCCACCCCAGCTAATGAGCAGCTGTCCCAGCCCAGCCGAGTGCTGCCCCCTCACCAGTGACACCCAGGAGGCCTCAACTTTTACTGAAATGCTTCAGACCCTTATGTAGACCAGACAGACCTGAAAAATAAGTGGCCAGTCCTTTGAGGATGGTTTCTTTTACAGACATTAGTCATAGTTGTTCTCTTGCACATAGTAAGTTCAGTAATTGTAGACAAACAGCCGATGTGTTTTGTGGTGGTTGTCCTTGGTATATATTTACTTTTGACATTCAGGATAATCTTAAGCATGTTTTAAATGTCAGAAGAAGAGGTACCATGAAACATCAAGGCAGTTCATCTATAGCTTAACTCTTTTATTAACTTCAAATGCTTTCATTCTACCATAATAATCTTTTATTCACTTCATCTTACTTTTCTGTCCATCAGAAATTACCTTTGCTTAGCAATGATCATTTTTATAGGCTTGAAATTTCAGGTCTTGACATCATTTTTGAGCTGTCCTTTGCGGGGACAGCACTGAGTGTGTGTGCACATGTGAGCTGATCTAGCTCAGGAGCACCCTCCTATGGGAATAACTCAAAGCTAGCTGTGTAGTGAAGGTTGCAGCAGTTTCTGCTGGCTCATACAGGGCTACTTGTAAGGCTTCCCTAAACCTCAGTGGGGTTCAGGAATTGCTGAGGAATTATGAATTGCAGTGCAGGATTTACCACCCAGTGTAATGTGCTTTCCTGCTTCTTGGCCTGTTGTTCTTCTTCATCTTCCTTCCCCAGGCTTTCTTGCCTGTCTTTTCAATCAGTCTGGGTTTTTATTCTTCCTTGCTGCTCTCCAGTTCCCAAGATGCTGTCTGTATTTTCCTCCACAAGATACCTGGACAAAGGCTACACTGGGGTTTATATTTCTAGGAAGACTAGTTTGTGAAAGCCTGTGCTGTAAAGATGCACTGTCTCTACTGAAGCACTGTGTGTGCCAGGGATAGGAGTAGTTTCTCTTGGGTGAGCAGTACTGGATGCAGCTGAGTTTTATTTTTTAGCAATGAACAAATATTTCTGTTTGACATTGTATAGTCTATGATATTAGAAATAATGCCACCCTTCAAGTCTTAAGTTCAGAGGTTCAATTGTAGAAGATTTTTTTGTTAGCAGAAAAGAAGCACCTCACTGTTCTAGATTTAATGGTAAATAGCTTTTTAAACTTTGAATTGGCACTGGGCAAAGGTGATATATTAAAGTCATCACAATGTGATGATTGTAAATGACCAGGGCAGCAAGCAGTGGCAGGATATCAGGCACCAAAAAAATTCCAGTACCCATAATATTCATCCAGCCATGTGCATGTCCCCCTTAGAGAAAGTGGTGGTGCTGTCCTGAGGGCTCTCCTTGGCTTGCCCAGGCAGAGTGATGGAGGAGAGCTCATGTCCTTAGGGGCTGAATGGGGAATGTGGGACCCAGAGTGGTGTGTGGGGAAGGACAGAGAGATTGTGCTTTGGAAGGCAGAGAGAGGGAAGGGGATTATCAAACCTGTTACAAGCTCCTACCAGAGCAGGACCAAGGGCCCCAGGGGGATCAGATTGACTGGAAGGAAGAAAAGACAGAGAGAAAGAGAATTGCATCTGCCTACAGCACACCCAAACCCATGTCCTATAGAATAAATAGGGTTGTGATATTTGGTGGAGGCACAGTCCAGTACCAGTCTGATGGCTTCACCAAACAGTGGATGATGTTGTGTTCAAACCACTACTTCTCATCATGGCTCACACTGTGTATTCAGAGATATTCACTGGGGAAGACAGCTTCTTGATGCATCATTGCTTTTTAGGGATGCTTCAGTGGGGCTGAGACAGAATTCCTTGACTTATTCTACAGCAGTGTGTTTATGTCATAAGTAGAGAAGAAATGCCTGTGAGACACTATTGTACTCACCTTTCAGGTGATGGATTGGGTATTCCAGCCACAAGGCCCATTGAAGGGAGATCAGAAGATAATTGACTGTCAAGCTTTTGAGCAATGTTAAAGTCAATTGCTGCAGAGGTCAGTTTATTTGAACAATGGACCCGTTTACAAAGGGCTACTGGATGCTAATAATCATTTTTGTTTTAATGGAAGTTCTAATCATTGTCAAGGGAAAATTAATTTTTAAATGTTAAACTTGAATATCCTCTAGAAGTCTGAAGGCTCTTGGCCTAAGAACCAATTTTTTTCTATTGCAATGAATGCGAAAGATTTGAAAAAAAAAATATATGGAAAATGCCAAAAGTCAATGCTTTGATTGCATGGCAAAAATAATTGATTTTTACCTACAGTCAGTCAGCTGAATTGTGGGTGTGTGCAAATGAATGCGAAAGATTTGAAAAAAAAATATATGGAAAATGCTAAAAGTCAATGCCAGCTGAATTGTGGGTGTGTGCTTATTACATATAAATATATGTATTTTTTTTTCAAATTTCTCAAGGATTGAGAAAAGAATTTGTGGCAATACATAGAAACATGACTGAGGGAAGTAGCATGACTGGGTTAATAGTGGGGAAAAATCTTAATTGTTAGTAAGCAGAAAAGAAATTCAACTGCTCAAATTCCTGAGGCTTCTGTCCTGAATAGCCATCAGGTCTGAGGCTCAGGATACTGGTGGTCAGGCTGTGGAACAGACTGAAGCAACTGTACTCAGAATAAAACCTTAATTATTTATTTTCTCACCCCTGCAGGGCTCACTGTACCTTAAAAAAAAAAAAAAAGAAAAAAAAAAAGGAGATAATTCCTCAAGTTATTTTTGCCCTCTTCATGTATGTGTAATTAACAGGAAAGCTATAAGTCCACCAAGAACTAAAGTGTTGTCTTCTGTATACATAAGATGTTCATGCTGGCTTTCTGTTTTCAAATCATGCTTAGTGCTTAGTATCAATAAGTTTTCTGGTAAAAATCATCAAGATTTCAAGGTTGATCCATTTGTTGTGTTTACAGAAAATATTCTTTCTACCACTCAAAGTCACTAGAAAAATATCACAGTCCTGCTTCCAGTAAAATGTTGGAAAGCACTAATTTTGACACACTTGATGAGCCTCCCTACTTCTCTGGCTAGTGAGAGTCTTTGGAAGCAGAGGAAACCTCCTGAACACACACACAGAAGTCAGTGTTCATGTTTAGCTTCTCTTTATTTTTGTGTGTATAGAATCACACAATGAGGCGGCACTGATGGGAGCTCCCATGTGTCTCAGCCCGCCCGTTCTGCAAGATCTCTTTCCTCTTTGTCTGTTATTAATACATTTTTGTTATTTATACATTTTGTTGAAGGCTCAGTTGACCAAACGTGGTTTTCAGAGAGAGCTGCCACCAGGACACCCCTTGGCTGCACGCCAGCTCAATTCTAAGGATCCCAGTTCCTTCTGTTATTGTGCCAATAACTTTGAGTCTTCAGGGCCACTGGGGACCACTGGAGCCTGCATGCCACTGTACCTGCTGTTGCCAAAACTGCATCTGCAGAAGAAAGAGAGATGCTCAAGAAACCTGAGGAAAATTGCAGGTTTATTAGGAAGAAAACAAATCAGGTCTTGTTCCTTTGGTGGACAAAGTTGGTGTCCAACAGAGCTTTGAACAGCTTACAGAGGAGTGGGACTGTGTCTGGTGGTAGGAAGTGCAAAGTTCCTTCAAGCAGGTCTCCATGATATTTTGCAGGCAAAGGAGGAGGGGTGTTCTTAACCTGCTCAGCCTCTGTGTCAGTTCCTTCCTGTCTGATGTGGGGCATGCAAGGCAGGGTGGGCTTGCAGAGCAAGTTCACATCTCCTGCAGAATACCAGAAAACCAGATACTTGAATGGATCTTGTGATTTTAAGAGATATGAAAACCTCCCAGCTTTCTAGCCCTCTTCCACCCTCTAAGTGGTTTAAAGAAGTGGTAAAACACATGAAAATCCCTTTTTTTCTAATTAATCACTACACTTGGAAACTAGAAGATTGAATTAGTTCCCCAATATCCCCGAGCAAAGGCAACAATCCATAAACCTTTGATTTTTATGTAAGTCTTCATTCTTTTCCTATTCAACACTTCAGCTGGAGCATTCTGACCTACATACTTCAGTTTTATTGCTTTTCTTTCTTTATGAAATTTGTTCAAGCTAAAACAACTTTGGGAAGGTAAACAGTACTTCCATATAACAGGTTTTTTTCTGGCTTTCATGTGCTAACATGCCCCTGAATGTTTGTGCTGCATTGTCCTTAAAGGAAATCTTTACTGCTCAGCTTCCAGTACAAACAAGTGAGATCCTAAGAAACCTGGAGTTTTCCAGAAGAGCTTAGCTGCATAAATGTAATTACAAGACTAGAGAAAATGTTCAAGTGCTACCCCTGTGCCATGTTTGTGTGAGGAATCCCGTATAACTGCTTCTGGGAATCTGGTGAGGAGCTGGCTGTGATCCCTTTCTGTGTGAGTGCCACCTGAATAATAGCAATGAAAAGGGGAATGTGCCCAGTGGGTGTAAAGCATATGAGGACTAAATCCATGTTAGTCACATGCTGAAACAAAAATGCTGTACCATGCACTGCTTCAAGGGAATCTCTGTGGGATGTACAGAGCCAGCTCTGTTGGGATTCCCCTGAAAATCCACACCTCAGCTGGGAAAAAAGCATGGCTCCCATATGAATCCAGGCCTATTCAAGATTCCTGGTAATCTGGAGTCCAAGTTTTTACATGCAGTGAGAGGTGGTCAAGGAAAGGGGGAGGAGAAGCATCAAGAATATGCTGTAAATCAAATAACACTGTGAGTTTGGTTAAAGCAGTAGCAGCATGTTGCTAAGTGTTGCTGCATCTGCTCCAGTTCATCCATCTCTACTTAACAGCCTTTTGGCTTTTGTCTGTTAAGGCACTTATAAAATATCACTTATCTGATGACAGTAAATATCTGATTATTCTCTGTATGTTCAGATATTTTTAAATGCTTTGCTGTATTCTAGTTTCTAAATTAAGACATTATGTGCATATGCATATCAAGTAGTGCAAGAAAAAAGTAGTTTTAGAATGTCCTCTTTAGCTTTCACAAGCTTAAGTGATGACACAAAATACCAAAAGAGAAACAAAGTTTAGATGGTTACATGATTTATAGAAAGCCACCACCGGCAGAAACAGAAGAGAAAGACAGAATTTGGGATACATAAGCACAGGAGTCTTGTTCCCAAGTCCTTAAGCAAGTTTGTCTAGGTAGAGATGAGTTTACCCTGCCTAAGTTGGAAGATACATTAAGATTCTATCACATTTGTTACATTTGGGGTTGGATTGGCTTTTTTTATTACCTTTTTAAAAATCAGGTTGTTAACTGTTGCTTTACTGTGTCTCTCAGTTTGGTGAACTATTTTCCACACCCTTAGGAGCAGTGGATCTCTTGTATACAGGGGTGAGCAAAAGACTGCAGCAGTGGCTCCTTACTTGCAGGCAGTAAAACATTATGATGCTCATTTGCAGCGCAAATACACAAGCCTGTTCCTCACATTGCCCAGCACTAATGCATTTATATGGCTACAAATTCCATTACTTGTGCAACTGGAAGGACAGAGGACTTTGCCAGATAGTGAGAAATCCCAGAGCACTCTTATTAAGAACCTGATGTCAGTCCAGAAAAGGATGGTATATTTTGTTTTAAACATTCAACAAACTAAAGCTCAAAAAGAACCAAACTCAAGATGGTTTAAGTTCTGCTTCTGGGCATAGGCAGACTGGCACAGAAAGGTAGAGGAGTAATTGTCTGCTAAGCAGACCTCACCTCTGGAACAGGCATAGCTTCTTCAAAAAATAATGATATGAAACTCAGACTATTCTTCTTCTACTCACTGAAGAATGAGAAGTCTTATATACTGCAGCAGGTTGTTCTAAAGGTAGTTTTATTGAAGATAAGCCTTCAAAATATTCCTATAAATTTTTTTTAAGACAGTCAAGTGGAGCCTGAAATTTTTCTACAGTAGTATTAGTTTTAAAATATCACTAAAATCAGAGGGCATAGATCTGCCAGTCTCACAGTGCTCTGATGGCAGAGACTTAGCTGTGTTCAGTGTTTAGAGGAAAGGCTTTCCTAGAAGCCTCCTGCTCCAGAGGCTGACCCAATCCTGGCTATGACCAAGGGTGACTCCTGTGGACTGTAGATGTGATGGAGGCAGCTCTTTCACCTACCTGGAAGATCTCAGGTAGGGTAATACTGAGTCTAAAGGCAGCTGGATCTGAGCAGAATCAGACAGCAACATAGAGTGAGGAGGGCTGGAGCAGAGCTAAGGAGCTCTGGAAAGGCAATTTTAGGGATCTTTGTGCAGACAGTTTGCTGTAAGCAAAAGCTGGTGCCCCTCAACATGATGCTCACTATGGCAGCTAAAGGTCTGAGTTCCTCAGCCTGCCTTTTTCCTAGCTCCGCTGGGCACAAGCAGGGCCAGCAGAAAATGCATGCAGGTGTAGGGCTTTGTAATTCCTCCAAATGACTCATGAGCCAGGGATGGTGTAGACTGGGGGAAAAGGAGAAAGAGGGAAGCAAGTTGAAAGGGTAGCTTAGAATTGGAGGGAGTCATGTAACCAAAACTAGGAGTCTTGTACTATTTTTCCTGTTTCTCAACCAGAACACAGTCCCAACCCAGCAGAGCCAAAGTTGTGAAAGCCCCTCTGAGAATGCTTCTGAGTACCCACTGCATCCCTAGGTGACACCCAGGGACACTTTGGCACCTCTGCCTTGCTGCACATGACATGGAGTCACTTTTGAAAAATCCCTTCTTTGTGAGTGGAAATAAAGACAAGGAGAGGGGTTTGATTTGTGTCTTTATTTTCCTGGTTGGTAAAGAGAAGCCTTGAAAGAGACTCGAGAGTGAAGCAGAATAATCAAGCAACTCATTGATCTAAAGTTAATCTGCTGCAACTGCCTCAGCAAATGCTAAAAATGGCCTCCTTTGCTCCTTTCTATAGCTGAGGAAACAGCTTCTGCCAATATGCCTCTAACACCAGCAGCCCTTGGCGCTTTTGTCAAACACGCTCTGTGTTTGAACAGATCAAATGAAACTCATTTGTTGTTATTGTTTAAGATTAAGCTGTACTTATGGAATTACCGCAGCATTATTAGGCCAGTTTCCTAGAACACAAAGAGAATTAAAAACAAAAATTAAAAGAAGAGGAAATTCTGTTTATTTTTTGTTTTAGAACTCAGTACTGAGCTTTGAGTTTCTGCTGTTCTCAGTAGTGAATTATTCAGCATTGCTTTCTTCAAAGAAGCACCAAGAAGTTGTCTTTGAAACACTATAGTTGTTGTACAAAGGTACTAGGTACTATACAAAGCATTCAGAATGTTTCCAAAATACTTAGAAGGTGAGTTTATGGTGAAAAATAAGAGCAAATAATGCCTTTTAGCTCTGGGCTCTGATATGGAATCTGTACAAGCATGAGCAGGTCACTTAAATGGACCATCTACTGCTCCATCTGCAAAATGAAGCTATTGAGTGCATCAAACTACCCAGGGAAGCCAGAAAATATATCTGTAGGCAAAATGTTTGGTGCTGACCTGCTGGGATTTATGCAAGCTGAATTTTTTTCGTGCTTTCACTGATGGAAAGCATTTCTGCCAGGCCATCAGAAGCCATAATTTTCTTAAATGTAAACTCATCAGTCCTCTAAGAGATCTTGAAAATGTGCTGTGGCTCACAACTAGTGTTTTCACATAGAATCTTAGAGCAATTCAGGTTGGAAGGGAATATGAAAGGTCTCTGGTCCAGTTCCTGCTTAAAGCAGGGCCAGCAGTGAATTTTGACAGTGCTGCTACCCCAGCCTATATTGCTCTGTTGCGGGACTTCACATTTGTCCCAGCTGGATACCACAAAATTCCCACTGGAATTCCAAAATTCCCAAAATTCCCATTTCCTTGGCCTGGCCCTGTCCCCTGGATGGCAGCTGCACCCCTCAATTCACTGTCATCCACATTCTTGATTTTAAAACAAAACTTATTTTAAATCAAAAAAGTAAATCTAAGCACCAGGGATTTCCATTCATTCTTCCATGTAATGGAAGTAGTTCCACTTAATTAATTCCATTAATTTTGGTGAATTTAACAAGACTTCAGATATATTTTGCAAGGAGAGTTTTCCTTGTTTAAGGAAATTGACTGGCCTGCAAACCTCTCCCATCTTTGCGTGCAGCAGCGAGTAAACTTCTCTAGCTCCATTAGATCATGTATTCCTGGAGTTCAAAACTTTCTTCAAGTACAAACAGAAAAGTAGAAAAATAGCACATTTCTCCCTACTCACTGCAATTTCAGTTTGAAGTTAAGTTCCAAAGAATATTTGTAAAAAAATGAGACGAGTCTGGGAAAATCAATACATTGACAGGGGAAACTTTGTTTCTCTGCCTCTGCCAGAGGATGCTATTAGGTTGTATCCCACTTGGGTTTAGGGTTTTTGCTAGTTCTGTGTTGCCTGGAGCTTAGCCACGAGTAAGATACTGGTAGAGGTAATTCTTTAACCACACAGAGGATTTTCTTGTATTTCTTCAGTAAAGGATATCCCTAATGCTTACCCAGTGCAGGGGAGCTTTACCTATTAGCACAATCTTCAGCTCTTGAGCCCACAACAGCTGTGGATTGTGCTGACTTTTGCTTCCATGTCCAACCAACCATGCAGGCAGGTGCTGTAGGGTATTTAGTTCTTACTGCAGGACTGGAGCATGCTAAAGTTATGAATGCCAAATCATCCTGATGAACTCTCCAAATGAATGTAATTCACTACCAATCTTAAGATGCTGTTCTACTCTAGAGAATGACTACTCAAAAAGATCCTAATTTAATCAATAGAGTAACTCCCCGCGTACAATCAGACACATAAAATCTGTTAGTGACAACATCACGGCTTTTATTGCTTTTTACTTCTATTAGCATTGCAGAATCTATTCTGCTTTGAGCAAGCTGGAATCTCCCCTCTCCTGTATTATATCTCCTGGAAATAATAGCTGGCACAGCACAGAGGCTCTCAGCGCCTGAGTGCTGTCAACAATGGTGCTGTTAACCCAGCTTCTGGTGAGTCACCTACCCTGACCACTGAAAGCACTGGGACTGCACCAGTGTTACTGAGACCATTATTTTAGTTTACAGAGGGGTTGCAGGGACAGAATGTCTCAATTCTGACCCCAGGATGTCTTTGAAGGTTAGGAAATTACTGTGTTTTTCATTGTCCATCTGAGTACTGTTCCTGCATTAATATAAGTCACCATTACAGTATTTTTACACAGCTGACTCCTGTGAGATAGAATTATATTAAAAGCTGGGCGGAGTCTCATTCAATTTAGGTAAGGAAGCAATCATTTGAATTCTGACTTCCAACACCTGCAAAACTAGGTAGAAAAAAAAGGAGAACCCGCGTGCCTGCAGCATTCTGATCTGTTTCTGTGGCTGGTAAGAATACAGCTTGAGTCTATATTACTGGAAAGTAACATTGCCTAGAAAAGAGAAAAAAAGGGAAAAAAAAGCCATATTATCTTAACAAGTTACGAAGAAATTCTGAACAATCTCACCTCTTACATCTCATATCAGTTCTGATTGCGCTATGTCAAGTTTTCAAAAAAAAAAAAACAGACTTAAAAGTAGCACTTTGAATTTTGATTACGGCACTGTGATTGACCTGTCAGTGGTGATAGGTCTGCCACAAATCCTTTTCAGACTACCACAGGATTGGCACCATACACTGCAGTTACTGAATTTCAGGTGATACAGATCCTTCCCAGCCAGGATTCCAGGCTGGATTTTGACACTGCACACCTCAACATCCAGGAGAGTTTGACTTAGATTCACTTTTAGTGGATGCAGGGTAGGAAGCTTCCAGCTCTGGCTGGTAATGATGGAAATGCAGGTTGGGTGCTGCTGTAGACACAGAGGCCAGTGCCCTGAGAAAGCAGGACAGGCTGCATTTCAGAATAGGGAACAGAGAGGAAGGAGGGAAAGCTCTTGATGTTCCCACATGCAGCTCAGGATGTGATGGTCAGAAAGCAGAAGAACTACCAGCAGATTAAAACCTAGAGCCACGAAAGTGAATTTGCAGCTCAGGCAGTCTGTACAAGGAGATAATGATGCTAATTCCTGTGAGTAGTGAGCTGGATTCTGATCAACTCTGTTGTAAGCAGGTGTTCTCTAGAGATAGTGTGGAGCAAAAAACAGGTTAATTACTATTTTTAGCAATGTAATAGGGACAGGCTGGAAAAGTTAGCACTATATCCCTGATAAATATTAGATTGTGGGTTCTCAGGGAGCACAAACATCTGAGATGGTGACTACTAACAGAAAATTCTGCAGGAGCTGAACAAAGGCAGGTTTCATGCACAGAAGAACATACTCAGCTCCTCACTGAGAGAATCAGGCTGATCCTATACCCTGCCATCTCTTCAGTGGCCTTCACGTGCTCCAGAGCAATACTTGCCCTGGTGAGGGGCTCCTGGCTGCAAAACACCAGGGAAGACCTCCCCTCAGATCCAGTGCTACCTCTGGTACTCACTCCCAGACCCAAGAAAGCAGATATTTCTCAATGGCACAAGAAATCCCATGCCTCCTCAGCTCAGTCATGGGTCAGGAGAAGAGATATAGAAATAAAAAAAAAAAAGAAAAAAAAAAAGAGGGCAGAGAGCCTGTTCCTCCTACCTTCCTCCAGTAGAGGAAGGGTGGGGAAGAAATAAGGCAAAACTGACACAGATCTACCAAATTGCTGAAGACTCCTTCTAGCTACCCAGCAGAATGGCTGTAGGACATCCATGAACAGGAAGACACAAAGGCTTAGGGACCCCTCAGGGGGTGAGAGATATGCACTGAGGAGAACCTGGATGAGGAGCCTCAGTATGAAAATATGAGGGGTAAGTGTCCTCAAGAGAACAAGACCCTGAGCACCGACTGAATTAGAGTTGTGGCCAGGCAGTGAAGTTAGTGAGCTGGTGGTAAAAATCCCCTTACCATGCTCTGTTCTTTTGAGTATTTTGGTCACCTCTGTATAATTCAGAAGCTATTTAGAATTATTCATATCCCCACTCTGCACATTGCAATGCATCTGGAGGATGGTGATGTCTTTCTCTATTACCTTTTTGTCTTCACAGACTTAAGACACCCTGCTGAAATAGGATCTTTCCTAAGATCAAGTTAATGTGGGAGAAAAACATGCTCCCTGGTTTTATTTTGCCTGGATTTCTTTTAGTAAATGGGAAAGGAAGAAGGCTGCTTCTCTTCACAAAGTACTTCTTTGCTTAGAGAGAAATAAATACAGCTTTGTGGCTCTAACACATCATCTGAGTGGGCTGAGCCTGAGGTGCCTTTTGCCACGTGCAGGGCAGTCTCTGTTCGTGTCTAGAGCCCACACAGTCACCTCCACAGCTCACAGATTAGTGGGGAGAGGAGGCTCTGAGACAGTGTTGTGGCACACAGCAAATCCTTTAAGGCAGGATAACTCTCTACAACAGAATTTAATAACAAGTTACTTAGTGCAAGTGTTTTATTCCTAGTGTAATTTTATCGTTTCCCAGAATGTCACAAGCTGTAGTCCTGGATAATGTACAGTCAGTTAAAGAGCAAGCTCTGGAGGGCTGCCTGCTAAGGTGATACTGGCTCCTGTTTATTTCTACTTGCTGAGCTGTATGACAAGAACCTTTATAATACCCCAAATCCTCACATGATGGTTTCTTACTGCCATCGACAGAGGGATGTTAGGCAGGCCTTGGGAGAAGTTTGGAAAACTGTTTCAAAAGACATCTAATTTGAAACCAGTAATTATGAAAGTCTGAATGTTCTTACCTCCCTGATGGGATTCAAACTTGCAGAGAGGCTCTCTGCAGCTTCACAATGCCAGTTCAGCTGAATGCCCCCAGTGATGGATCAGCTGCTTGCACTGCAAGACAGCCAAAGGTGGGACTCTGACTGCGGGTGTGGGCAGCTTGTGAACAGCAAGGCTGGTAATTTTTTTGCAAAGGAAAGGAGAATTTGTGTTTTCCATCCTGAAATTCTTGACAGTGTTATTAGAGCAGGGGATGGATATAAGGAGCAGTGCATCATTCTAGTGAGGATTCAGCCTGTTGTTGTAATTCCCACAGTGTGCTGTGCTGCCTCTGATATGCAGCTCCCTCTCTGTCAATAAAAATAAATATCCACCTGAAGTTTGTTGCCAATAGAGATTTTTTAAAATTTTAATTTCTTATGGGTTTGCCATAGCTGTGCTCATTCTGTTTTGCTCTTTACTAAATTCTCTAAAAGATCTTGTTGACTCTCCATGAGTGTTTTTCTGAGTGGCTTTTCCAGTTCAAGGTCCCTATCAGGGGACTCTCAGAGAGATGCTCTGGCAGCAGAATAGCAAACTCTTATCATGTGAGATGCATAAGAATTAGAATTACTTAAGTTGTTTTCTAATGGCAGATTTTCCATCAAGAAATACAATTTTGAAAGCTAGACTTCCCATGGGAATATGTCAGTTTACACAAAATGCCAAGGTCTTTTTCAGTCTGAGAGAAAATCAAAATGAAGTATTTTGGCCTTACTATGATGAAGCAGTGCTATAATTTACTTCATTTGCAACTATACTATGGTATATTTTACTGTAAAATTGACATGGAAACACTTTAATTTTAATTCCTTTACACAGAAGCATTTGCTCCCCAGCTGTTTTCCTACATAAGATTTTATTTCGAGGAAACTTCAGTTTTATCCTTGTTCATTCCAACGCATGGATTGGAAACAAAAAGAAATCATGGAGTCCCCTGCAAAGCAGAAATTTGTAATGTTGTTCAGATCCAGCACCTATTGTGTACCACAGGCATTTGAAAGACCAACTGGTGCATGACTGGAGTACCACACAAAGCAAACAAACAGAAAACCCCAAGGGCTGAAATCTGTTCCCAGTAAATATTTGAGTAATTTGAAAGTATTCATCAACTGCATTCTGCCTATGACCTATTTACAAACAGCCAACAAGTGCCAGATTTCACAAGCAAACTGTTCGCTGCAGAGAGTTTGCCTCTTCACTGTGACAGAGATGTGTGTTACTAAGAAGCCAACTATGCTTCTTACACAAGCTTTTAACCATAGCCATAGTAAAAGCTGTGTGTTTGAGGAGCAGGACAGTAGAGTTTGAGGCGAATTATGTTTTGAAAATCTCGCTTAAATATTTTGTCATAAAAATATTTACTGCTTTTTATTCAAAAATTTCCAAACCCAGTGAGCATCATTACTTCCATTTTAGTAGCAGAATAAAAAGGCAAAAGGAGAAACTATAAAATTTATCTTAGATCCCATTGTAGATAAGATGAGGTGGGAACGAAATTAGCTCTTGAGATCCAGTTCCCATGCCAGTATATATGAGATGATAAATTGGCCTTTATTTGTTATGGGTGTTAGTGTGGTGTTCATCACGGAAGGTGTTCATCACTGTATAACTCAAATAAATTCAGCTAAGCAGCTTCCCTAGCAGAGGTACAACAGAGCATGTACTCTTTCTTTGCTAGATGTGGAAAATGAGGCATAGATTACAAATTGTTTTGCAGCATTTGGGGCTGGCAGTGGAAAAGTGGCGGGAGGCTCACAGTGCTGCCTCAGCCCTTTCAGGCCTCCTGTCTCCTCATTTGTCTCTCTTATCATCATCTCTAATTTCACCTTTAGAGCAACTGCCAAAACTACTTTGATTTCAAGACGTGCAAGCAGATAAACCATTCCACACTCAGAGGCTAAAAAAAAAGCCAAAACCCAACAAACCCCATCAGGGAAGCAGCTCATGAGGGCAGCTGGTGATGATTCCTCCTTGATTATTGCTTAAGGACCATTATTTGCAAGCGCCTTATCCCAAGAGATTTTTTTGGGAAAAGTCGTGGGAGGAAGTGTTCCTGAAGAGGTGTCATCTGTCATGACAAGTTGCCTGTTCTGATGACCCTGGTGCTGAGATCACATTATGATGACTGATGAGGCCGTCTGTAGCAGTTAACTCAGCCATTTGTAATCATTTCTCTTACAGGCCTTTTGGTAATCACTTTGGGAAATTCTTATTCAGGGGCTGCCTCAGCCCTTTCAGGCCTCCTGTCTCCTCATTTGTCTCTCTTATCATCATCTCTAATTTCACCTTTAGAGCAACTGCCAAAACTACTTTGATTTCAAGACGTGCAAGCAGATAAACCATTCCACACTCAGAGGCTAAAAAAAAGCCAAAACCCAACAAACCCCATCAGGGAAGCAGCTCATGAGGGCAGCTGGTGATGATTCCTCCTTGATTATTGCTTAAGGACCATTATTTGCAAGCGCCTTATCCCAAGAGATTTTTTTGGGAAAAGTCGTGGGAGGAAGTGTTCCTGAAGAGGTGTCATCTGTCATGACAAGTTGCCTGTTCTGATGACCCTGGTGCTGAGATCACATTATGATGACTGATGAGGCCGTCTGTAGCAGTTAACTCAGCCATTTGTAATCATTTCTCTTACAGGCCTTTTGGTAATCACTTTGGGAAATTCTTATTTGAACAGCGCAGGTTCTGGGGGGAAGAAGAGCAAAGGAATTTCTCCTGTTGCAGGGAAGGATTTAGACAGACATAAACTTAGGGAGAAATGAAAAAGAAAAAATCCACATAAAGCATCTGCCTGTCCTTCTAGATATTTCTGCACAGCTATTTTGTTTTATTTTTGTGCAGCTCACAGCCCCATCCACACACAAGCTCTGTTGCAAATGCTCAGAATTCCCCTTTCACAAGGCAGGGTGAAATCCTTTGGCAGAGACAGGGCTGGACCACCACAAGTGGGGACTTCTAGGAAGAAGGAAACAGTAAATATTGTTTTGTTTCCTAAACTCTGCTACTGCTTTGCAGTGTGAATTTGAGCAGGTCATTTAATCCCATGGTTTCTTAGGCATGTAATTTATATGTCCATTTTTTTTTCTGTGTAGTTCATGTCTTCTAATTTTTTTACAGTTCTTTATGGGCCAGCTTTTCACGCAGCCCACCTCAGCAGTTTTTCCCCAAAAGGAAGGCTGTAGCAGCATGTAGGAATATGTAGGAGAGACACCAGAAAGCTCCTGCTCTGTGGGATAGGCAGATGATGGTAACCTGCCTCTTCCTACTCACCTTAGACCATGTTTTGTTGTGTATTTGAACAGTTGTCTTTATACCAGAGGCCAAATACAAGCCTGAGTAGAACTTCACAGCAGCATAATTGGCATCAGCAGAGAGAATCTTGGCCATCCCGCCCCAACACAGTGGGGGTACCTTGAGCTGGAGCTCCTTCCTTTGTAAGTGCACATAACTGCTCTGCTCTGGGGCCATCCAGCAGGGGATGGAGGTGGCTGGTGGCATCAGCTGCTTTACATCACTCACCTCTCCTTAGGGAATGCTGAGGGTCACTTAACTGTTAAAATCTTTGGAAAACAGCTACAGAGAACAAAATTGTGCCAAGGAACCCAAAACATCCTACAGAATCAGGGTATCTTCAGAGATACTGCTTATTTTAATTCAGCACCTGAAAAACAGAATGACAAGCAATTTCCCTTTTGCAATCTTTACTCATAGTCAATTTAGAGATGTCTGTGTGAGTGAAGACAGGAGCTTCTGATGCCTCACTCAGATGCTTTATGGCCTTCATTTTGGCAGCACTTACAGAACTTCCTTGAGCAGTACTTTCACATCTAAATACCCCACAGTTGTAGTCAGAGTTGCTGTCCTTTACCTTAAGCAAAATTAAATGCTGCAGTGAAAATAGACAATATAAGCACATTGGCATCCTTCCCAGTAAAGGGAATATGAACTAGTTTTTATTGTTCCTGCCAAGACAGCTGTGTTTTAGATTGAAATAGTCATCACACCCTTTTTCTATTTCTAGAAATAATGCAGCTTGCCTGTCAATAACAAATGTCTTGTATTTTCTCTGGTGCCAAAACACCCTGCACTTTTGTTGCAACTCTGCAACATTATAGCTTAACAGAAGTGCCTAATGCAGCAAATAAATGGGTTTGGCCATGCAAATGGCAGGAAATTCTTAACTGTCACTTCTTCACAGTTTGTGTGTGTTGTACACATGTATATGCAAATGGCAGGAAATTCTTAACTGTTACTTCAGAGTTTGTGTCTGTTGTACACATGTACGGCTTCCTCTGATTCCTCTGAGCATTCATTTTATGTTTCGATATGGTAGGTATAATTTAAAATGTTCTGCTCTTAAAATGCCATCTTTGGATTCAAAGATTTCAGGTGGGATTTCAGATATTCATGGATTCAAAGATTTCAGGTATTCCATGGCTAAAAAGTGGACAAGGCCTCTGCAGCTGTAGTGACCTTTCCATAGGTGTTTCCTCTGTCTTCATGATACAGCTGAGGCAAAGTGTCTGTGGGAAACATCATTTCATGATTTCTGCCTCTATTGTACAGGAAATGTCCAGTTTTTAACTGAAGTTGCTGTATTTTATTTCCTTTGTTTGTGGCCTGTTTTAAATGTGAAGGGGTGGGGATATCTGATTAAAAAACCCAAAAAATACAACACCCCTGGATTTGTATTTCTATATGAAGAGCCATTATTGAGCCTTTTGCCAGCATTAACTTGCACATGTACTTGTGCAGTAAGCATAGAATTTCCCTCCTTTCACAGAAGCAATAATAGTAATAATGATAATAACAAGGAAAAATAAGGCTGACTTATGCCACTGCTGCTGCTTTCTTCCAAATAACCACTATTTACTACTGGCTGCCATTTGCTTCTGGCATTATTGAATGGTTCCAGGCAGCAAAACACAGGCAGCTTGCACCAAAGGTGGGTTTATGCCAGAGACTGTTCTGGACATACTCCCACACTCTTTGAGGAAGAAGGATTGTGCACACCTTCAAAATGCTTTTTTTTGCCTTTTTTTTTTTTTTCCCCACAAAGAAAGAGATATGTGTAGCAGTATTATGGGCTACAGGGAAGGAGGGTCCCCAGGTAAATCCAGACAAATCAGGTGGACCAAAGTAAAGACACTTCCCAAATAAGCTCAGGCTGAACTTGGACCTTTAAACTGCAGTGAATAAAAGTTAGGTTTTTCTTTTGATATGTAACAGATGTGTGAAACTGAACTGTGTTTCCTCTCTCCCTGCGATCCAAGCTCAGTGCTGCAGTGCAGTCAGAGAGGGTTGTAAATGCTCAGGTCATGTGTGACTGAGGATGGCTTTGACAGAGAGTGGAGGCATTTAGATGCTGTCTATGAAAGGAAAAATAAATGTTCCCTAAACTTCATTACGAGTGTCTCCAGAGCCAGAGGTACTGACATGGCATGAAAGTGTGGGAGGAGAAGTGAATTACTACCTTTTTCATCCTGAT
Organism: Geospiza fortis; assembly: GCF_000277835.1. Lineage (NCBI taxonomy): Eukaryota > Metazoa > Chordata > Aves > Passeriformes > Thraupidae > Geospiza > Geospiza fortis. The sequence goes on along the minus strand of NW_005054550.1, from coordinate 297,959 downwards.
CAAAGAAGTCTTTAAAAGGTGATGCCGGCTGCCTGCTCTGAGGGTGAAAGCCTTCCTGCAGACCAAAGATTCAGATCTTCAAAACCTTCAAATACTCATTTCTCCAGCATTTAAATGTTTGAGGATTTTTTGCATGTGTTTTTGTCCACTGACAAGAAGTACAGAGATGAAAATAAGTGAGCACTGAATGACACATCTTAAAGCATGAGACACAGATTTAAAATGCAGATGTCGAGAAAAAATATGAGCTTGTATTAAAATTTGCAGGGGATGTGGGCCACTGAATACCTAAATATCTGCAGTTGTGTTAAAGTGATAACTGTTCAGTGGTGTGAGTTTGTGTGTGTATTCTGATTTAGATTGCAGTCAGTGTAGCACAAAAAAAGGCTTTATGTGTATAAAGAGCAGCGGGTTGTTTCTGGGTTTGTTTCTTTCTACTTTAACCCCACTATTTAAAATCATATAGGAAGTGTGCTGATCTGATGAGACTCCATCTGGGTGTCTGTGTAGCTATGCAGAAACCCAAGGTGAAGGCACTAAATGGTTTGAAGTCAGTGTGTGTAATGAATTATTAAAACACTGTCAAAACAACAATTTCATTTGCTTGAAAATCTGGCCACTGTGGTTCTAGAGGTTATGTTAGATGGGTACAGAGCAGGGGAAAGTAAGAGTGCAGAGGAGTAAGACAAGACATGCAGAGAGATTAACATTGGCAACGTGTGGGATCAGGATCCAGGTGTGGAAGATGAGAACCATACTGGTATAGCAGATATACTAGCATAGTGATCATTTTGGCATGGTCTGGGGTGTGTGTGTATGTGTGTATATATATACATATATATAAATATATATATATATATATATATATATATATATATATAAAATACTCATACTGATGAGCAACTGCTCAAAAATCCTTTGGATGAAGAACACCTAAAGAAGGGGGCCAGTGCAGCAGGCTCCCAATGACCATGAATGGAGGAACTCTAATGTTGACACACATACCAGACATTAATTCTGTCTCTTAGTTGTTTTTTTGGAAGTTTTTCTAAGCTACAGCACACAAATACCCCAGATGACAGTGGAAGGGTCGCTTTATTTCCACATGTACAGAAAAAGTTCAGATATCTGCAACCTGAAGTACTTTAGCGTGCCTGAGTAGAAAGGTTACCAATTCTGCAGATTTCTACCTGGCATTTTTCTACTGTTTGCGGTGTCTGGAGGATTATCTGTGCTGCAGGAAACAGCTAAACATGATTCCTTTTGGTTTTCACTGCATATCTGGTCAGTAATTCAGATGCATTTGTTACGAGTTCAAAGACAAGACAAGCAATGCCCTGTGTTGAAACACCACAGCCCTACAAAATCACAACCCCATTACTCCTTCTCCAGCTGTGGCCCTGAAATGTCTAAAAGCTGATACAAAGAACAAGCATCCAAAATTCAGAAGATGTGTTTGCACATGGAGCTTTGCTGCTGCAGGGCTTTCCCCCCCAGTTTAGCTAAGCTGCAGACTAGGCAAGCCAGAGAAGCACATCCCTGACACAGTCCTGCCAGCAGCCTCAGCTTTTGAGGCTCTGAACCAGAGTTAAGAGCAGTTCAATTACTAACACTCAGTCCTTTGTTTTCTCTGTGTTGCCCACAAAGGTGCTTAATTGTGCTGTAAAAAATTATTACAGCAAAACTCAGCCTGCAGTTGGATTTTTTAAAGGTTTCTTGTGTGCACACAGGTGAGTAACACCGTTAAGCCATTCCTAGCCTGGTCTGTAATTGAGGCCCTGAGCTCTTTATCAGTGAATCATGGCTGTTTTGTGGGGTCTTACTGGGCAGGTCTTTGGCAGCTGCAGAGCACCTGAGATGCAGCAGTATGCTCTAGATGGCAGTACATTTTTAAACTGTATTAGTTATTATAAGCTTGGTCATCTTAATTGGTTTATTTTAATGCTCTTTGTATGGAAAATGTGGATTATTTCTTCTCCTGTAATGAGCAGCAGCACATTATACCTAGTTAATATTTCCCTATTGCAATGTCTTGATCAAATTGCAGTTTGGGTGTTTTGTGTTCCTCTCCCTCCAGATCCAAGGGTTCCACTGATCAAGCCACATCTCCCAGACTTAGCACATTCCCTCCTTGCATCAATAAATGTTTATGGGTCATGTTGGCAGAGGAACTGCCTTGTCAGTAGAAAAAGAATGGAGCTGTGAAGTACCTACTTGCTGATTAATCAGTCATGATGCATTTGGGTATTTTCAATAAAGAGTTAATATTCCAGTTGAAAAAGGGATGGGGAAAAGTACATGGCTAACACAAAGAAAATTTTAAAATTTTAAGTTTTAGGGTTTTTTTTTCAATAAAAATGTAATATTCCAGTTGAAAAGGAGATAGGAAAAGTACGTGGCTAGCATAAAGGGTTTAAAAGAAAATTTTAAATTTTAAATTGGTTTTTTTCAATAAAAAGTTCATATTCCAGATGAAAGGGGGATGGGGAAAAGTACATGGCTAACGTAAAGGATTTAAAAGAAAATTTTAAACGAGGCTTATAAAAGGAAAAAAAAAGTCAGGGTCAGAAGGATAACCCAATGGTTGAGTTAATACAGTGCTGTTAGAGACACGTGCTTTACGTACAGGAAGTGTGTGCTATTCCCAAATTTATTCATCAAGAACCTGCCAGTCAGCATTGTTGATCACTTCTGTGTCTCATGCAGACTGAATTCACTATCCACAGGTCTGCTACAGCCCACTAAATGCAAATTCCCTCTCTGTAGCCATCCAGCACAGTTTTTGTGACACACATGCTGTAGTTTATTTGCACTCATCAGGCTTTGGGTATGACATAAAATCATTGTAACATAATGCATTATTAAATATATTTTCCAGCTGAAAAAGATAAACTTGACAGACTGTCAGTGAACATTTTCCTACTGTAGAAAAGGTTAGTGAAAAAAACCCTGGAGTACATCCACCTATTAATGTAAAAAAAGCTCAGCAACTACTCAGAGCAAGAAACTGCATGCAAATATCTTGCCCTCTGCCTTGCTCTCCATCAGGACCATAAAAAAAATTTGAATTTTACTGCTAAATTTCATTTAGACAATGATTTGTATGAGCATGATTGAGTGTACGGATTATTCATAAAGCATTTGCTTGGGCTGTTTGTTGGGTTTGGTGTTGCTTGGTCACCTCAATATAATGTGTTTTTTGCACTTTCATGGGTGACTGAGTATGTTTGTAGATGGGAAGAGGGGGAAAATGAAAGCTTCTAAGTGGTGTGAGTACTGTTAGTGTGACTGTGAGGATCAGTTGTGAATTTGAGAGTGAATTCTCAGGAGATTTTTTCTAGTCAGGGATGGAAGGATACCCTCCCC
>NW_005054550.1:258238-294545 GCF_000277835.1 Geospiza fortis | reverse complement strand
AAAAAAAAAAAAAACCAAACAAAGAAACCAAGAACTTTTATGGAGCTAGGAGCTCAGCAATCCAGCAATCCTTTATCACAGCCTCTGGAATTTAGACTTCCAGCTGAACAGAGGCAAGCCCAAACATCCTGCTGGTCACAGCCAGCCCAGTCTTACTGAAGGCAGGGTTCTGAGAGCTCTTTTGCAAGATCAAGGTGTTTGGCTTCAGGATCCTGCAGTGTTGGATCTGCCTCTTCCCAAGGATGCCTTTGGCCTGCCTCTGGCTCACAGGAGAAGTCTGCAGAGGTTTCCTTACCTGGGGCAGTCAGTTCTCTGTAAGATTTTTTGTTTTAATCAAATGAAGTTGCCTTGGTTCTGAGTAGTTTAGTCCTTCTTTTTGTTAATAGTGGAAAGATAACTGCATATTATCCTCTCTGTGGAAAATTGCTACCTTCTTCTTAGAACTGAAATAACCTTTTCTGAAATGTCAGGCTTTCCCAGAGACTGGAAAATCCAGATTTTAATGTCGCAATATCCTTTCTTTGGAAAATCGCTACCTTTTTCTTAGAATGGGAATAACCTTTTCTGAAATGTCAGGCTTTCCCAGAGATTGGAAAGTCCAGATCATAATGGTGACTGTTTCTAAACACGTTATTGTAATAATTACTAGGAACTACTCTATTGATGGCTGTTCTAAATTAGAGCCAAAAATCCTACTAATGTTGACTTTTGATTTCCACACAAACAAACATGAGGGATTTTGAGATTTTTTTTTTGATGTAGATGTAGCTGAAAGTGCATGTTGATCTCAGTTATTATATTACACATCTGTTGCAACTCTGAAATCTAGAGGACAGGTACATGCTGGTCTGTCACCTCAGATTTACCACTGAGAAACGGCAAATAATACAGCTCAGCACAGTGAGAGAGCTGAGTAATCAAGCAATATCCAAAGGGAGCAATAAGCAATATTTGGTTATGTGGCAGAGCATTTTTTGGTTAAAGAAAGCTTGAGTGTTTTGGTAAGAAATTAATTTACATTTCTGCACTATATGTACCTTTAGAAAATTGCATATGTTAATTGCTGGGGATATTCCTTCTTCCAGAGAAGACAAAAAAGGGAGGAAATCCTGGTTTTTTTAAAAATTACTCATGTAGAAAGCTTTTCTTGTTGTTCCATTTCTATGTGAACCTCAAGGGTTGCTCTATTAAAGGGGTATTTTTCATTAAAATAACACTTAAATATTTTATTTAATTAATTTATAGCCTTAAGGCTTGATTTCCGCACACATAAACCATTTTCTATTTTTCTTCCTGAAACTCCTTGTGAACTGACTGGATTCTACATCCCCTAAGGAGATACCTTTGCACAAGTTTAAAAAACAGAAATGTCAAATGTTCTCTGCAGGTGCATGTTTCTTGCTGTGATGGAGCACCTAGGGCCAGGATTTGGTCCTGGTATGTCTTCAGGCAGGAATATAAAAGAAACCTCTCTTGTACCTCAGCATATGCCTGGCCACTAAAATTGGAGTTGTCAGCTTCCAGTTCCCAATCCATTAATTTTTTTTAAAGGCTGGGGTTACTTTTGACAAGTGACAGAGTACCCTGATACAAACAACTGGAATTGGAGGTTAGCATATCTAAAACCAAGGAGATACATTTTCTCAGTGACTTTTGGCTTAAACTGAATTATTTTGGAGAGAAAAAAACCCCTTTATTTTGTTAAAGGGCTAGACTGTGGTCTATGTTTGCATTGCCCTTGCTGAACAAAAAGCATTTATTTAGCTGAAATGGTCTCCCATTATTATCTTTCTCGATGTAAAATGCCCTGAAGGTGGAAGAGGAAAGGTCTCTCCTTTTCCCAGCCTAAAGCTGATGCTTAAATCAAATCATTCCTCACTGTGAAGAGTGGCCTCTTGGCTATACAAAAACCTTTTACCCAGCATCTTTCGTGGAAGATAACTTAATTGGGAAAGATTCATAACTTCTGATACAATCTTCTTGTCTTCAAGTTCAGACCAATAGCCCAAACAAATCATTTGAGATGAAGTTCCAAAATTAACCCTAAAGAATATGGGATAAAATAAGTTCTAAGGTTAAAATGAATTGGACTGAATCCATTCCATTCCTCAAAAATAGAGGAAAAGCTTTCAATTTTTTGTATTATCTCTTATTGACCTCTTGCTGCTGAGGGAAGGTTCAGGTGCCTGGACTGCCTTGTCTTCTCTGCTCAGATGTTCAATCTTATTTTTTATCTCAATTCACTGCATTTGTTGGTTCCAGTGGGAACCAATTTCCACTTAGCAGAGGCTGAAGGTAGGCAGGAATTCTGAAGAATGCAATAGGGAGAGGCATTTTTTGGAATGTGAGAAGTGCCAGGGAATTTGGAGTACAGCAGCTGGTTGCTGTGGTGCTGATCCTGTGGCAGTGAATCCCTGGTAAGGCTGGTCAGGGTAGGTGAAGAGATTTAATTTTAAGTTCTGTGACTGAAGCATTAGGGAGAGAAATGCACCTCAGTGACTTTCTCTCAGATTATTTTGCCATGGGAGCAGAGGTGGGAAGCAGGTCAGTTTTTTAACGTTTTTGTGACGTTTTCAAAGGATTGCAGCACAAGGTCTTGGCTCTCTGGTAGCACTAAATGAGTGATGTCTGCATGCATTTGGGTCTGTTTGGGGTAAAGCAGCCCCACAGTTCTTATCTGGGGGAGATCTCTGATCTGGGATCAGGATATTAAATTATTTCCTCTTTTGGAGAGGCACTGGGTAGAGATGTTATATAATGGGGATATTGGTATTGGTCAGACATCTCACATGAGGCAAAACACACATGGCTTTGAAAACCAGCTTACCTCAGGAGCTCATTTTTTATTAATATTCTTCTTTTCTTCATTATTTTATAGCAGCATCAAAGTGAAGCACATTTGTAGGGAAAAAAAAATCTGCTTTTAGCAGCTATTTTAACTGTTGTAATAAAACCTGACATTATTTTCCACAACCAGCTTTATCAGGGGCTACTGGAAGACGTGTCTTGATGTTAGGGAGGAAAAGCCAATATAAAGATTATTCCATGGTTCCCTATCTCTTCATCAATGACAGCTGCAGGCAGGACACCAGGTTTGCTGCCTCCCTCCACAAATCTCTGTCCTGATCCTCTGTGTAGCCACACTCTAGAAAACAACAGGAGGTGTTTAGTTATGGCACTTTAACTTAGCATAGAGACCAGCTTTAATTGAGCCATTAGGGATATTCTTTTATTGCCACTCAAGAATGTCTTACAATACAGTGTGAAGTTCATTTTTATCTTGAAGATTATTGCTCTAAGCAAGGACTAAGAGTTACAGCTCTTGTATAAAAGTGGTTATTTTTCTCTTGGTTGTGCTATAGTTACTGAGTTACAAGAGTGTGCTAGAAATGAGATTGCACTGACAACAAGATAGGGCACAACCGACACCTGGTATTTAAGCTTCTGACAAGTCCCTCTGAAATTTTCCAGTTTTTCTCTGGTGGAAGCGGGAAGCAAAATTTTTTACAAAATCAAAGCAGTGTTTTCCCCAAGACTTCAGCCATTAACTTTGTCTACTATTATTCTTTTAAATATGCCCTTCTTTATGGTTTCTGTAGAGAAATCAGAAATCCAGAGGTTTGGGGTTTTTTTTCCCATCAAGCAAATCTTGCAAACACAAGCTTTTCCTGCCTGTATTTCTACACATTTAAATCCTACCTTTCTTCTGAGGATCTCAAAAAATGAGACCAAGATCCTGATATCTTCAGAAAACCCAACTTAAACATTCACAGGGAAAATCTGTACTTTCAAAGCTTGCAGAATTCCACTTTGCTCATTGATCTTGTGTGTTATTTCAGACACTGTCTCTGTTTACACCTCTAATGTTATCATGGCCTTGCAGAGTTAGTGCAGGTTTTGCAGAACTTTCCTGTAGTATTTGGATCACAAAAAGAATCTTTGAGCTGCATTGGGTTGTTGAACACAAGTTGGGTACATATTTGCCTGTTCCGTGTACAAGATCTCCTTGTGCTAGCAGAACTTAAAAAAACCTCCCAAATTAGGGGACAGAAAGGTCAAAGAGAACTTAGAATCTGTGTGAGATGACACTTGACAAATTTTCTAGGTGATTTTGCACTGTAAAGCAACAACTGTCCTGTGTGCTTCTGCATGCACATATCAGAAAGGAAGAACCAACCAAGAAGTAGCTGAAAATTGGTGCTTATTGCATATGGTCAATAAAGCTGCTTAAGTTCTTTGCACTTGACGTGTGGCATGCAAACAGCTACATCGTATCTAATGGGCTTTTCTTTCTTGGCTTTCTTTTCTTTTTTTTTAAACGAAAGGTCCGAGCCCTTTGGATCACACAGCAAGGAGCCCTTCTCTTCCTCCTGGCTACTCTGCTTGGAACCTGACCTGGGTCATGAGAGATACATCCCCTTTCTTCTCCCACAGAGGACGACACAGTGAGTAGCATGAATATGTTATCCTCAAGAGGCTGCAATTTGGTGTAATACTGGGGTAAAGCAACACAAGTCAAATGGTTCATGGTAAAATATCCATACTGGCAGCATCTGAGGGCACTAGTAAGCCTCAGTTCCCCCTGCCAGCTGCCCCTGGGACTTCCCCCACCTTGCCCAAGGGCCAGGAGTCCCATTTCAGCCCAGCCCAGCCTGAGGTCATTGCCATTTCTATGGAGGTGTCTGGGCTGCCCCAGCCTGCCCTTCTCCCTCAAAAACAAGGCCCCAGACTGTCATATTTGAGTGGGACGTTGAAATTCACCAATATTACAAAGAGAGGATCTGTGTACTGAACTTCTTGCTTCTCATCTCCTTTTCTAACATCCATCCCTTCAAAAATCTGAGAATGTGTTTTCATCTGTTCTCAGGTATGACCTATCCATGGCCATCCCACTGTGAAGTACGATGGCCGTGGTTAGGACTGGACTGCACAAGGCAATATCTAACGTGCAATTGAGAAAGTGACTGCAGTAGAATATATCTACTATATATCTACTACCAGTCTCTATGCAGGGAGATAAGGTGCTGAGAGGCTAATAAGATTTACTCACCCCAAGCCTGTAATTATCTGCTTGAGGGAAAAGTTTGACCTACCTATATGAAGGAGCCCCATATTTCTTCAAATTTATGTTGCAGCCTTTTATGTGTGCAATATATATTCTTTCCACTGGCATACAATATCTGCTCCTAGCTGTTGTATCTGCTTGAGTGATGAGGACACACCAATTTCATTTTGGAAGCAACAGTAGTACAATCTTTTTTTCCCTTACTTGGTTTTCGCAGAAGTTGCAAGAATGATTTTTAATTTATCCTTTATTACTTCTTCCTAAACTCTTTCAGATTCTCAGTAATACTATTCTAAGGGAAGGCTTTGTTCTTAAAAGCTAAGAGCACTGATTCCATCTGACAGCATCACATGGAGATAAATGTACTGCATCTCAGCAGAAATGATTTATGATGATTTTAGCTGATTGCACAAGACCAAATCCTACCACATTCCAACCATCTGTTTAGCAAAGAAAGGCAGGAATTTGATGAGGTGTTACACAAAATACAGTGTTCACTCAGGACAACTATAAACTGTTTTCTCCCTCAGTAGGTGTAATTTAGAACATGCACCTTGAAATTTCTGGAGAATCTTGAAGAGAGGCAGGAATAATTTGCTTTTTCTAGGTTTGCAATTTAACATTTACAAAAATTTAAATTAAAGGGTACGAGCCTTTAATTTAATTGAATTAAATTTCATTAAAGCATAGTAGCCCTGGAAGGCACACATTTCAGCCTGGAACACCCCACAGCATCACTGTGCAGACACTTGAGATGTGCAGCCCCCAGCGGACTGATATGTGTGTATGTGCAGCACAGCCCATAGTCATAGCCCAAGGCTAAGGGGACAGTTCTTAAGGCTCCTATTCCTCTGCATACCTTCAGCTTATAGCCACTGGCATGTTAATTAGTAAACTTCTCAGGGAGCTGATTTCTGTTCAGAGCTGCTCTGTCCATGACAGGGTGGACAGCTCCTTTCAGTGGCTGATTACTGGCCCTGGGTCTACATGGCTCTCTCAAGGTCATGCAGGGACTCAGCAGAGTGAGAAAGAAGACAAAGTTAGACCCTCCAAGCTCTAGGTGAGTACTCTTGTCCCAGGACCCAGCCTTCTGATTAGTGGTTAATCCAAAACCACACAATAAATCATAAGCAGAAATAAAACCCACCAGCCTTTTACTACTAGAGTGGTTTCTTCTGTCAGCTTTCCTTACTGCTCCTAGCATGACTGATTATGGAGTGCTCAATAACTTCTATCAAAACTTTGTTTGCCTAATCATCTGATGGGACCCATCTAATTACCTGGTGACATTGCTGGAGTGGGGCAATATTATTTGTCTTAATTACATTTTCTCTGTGTTCCGCCGTTGGAGAAACCTCTGGTTGAAAGAGTGAGTAAATTGATACGTAGTGTCCTTCTTCCTCTGCCAAACTAAGTTCTCTCCTCTTTTGCTCAGAATTAAAAATTCTGACAGATTCTCTCTGATAGTTCTGGCAGGAACAGTGCCTGATGATATCTTTGAAACCACAGGCAGCAATCCGAAAAGATAATCGCTGGCACAAGGAGATACTGGAGTGGTGCATTCACAAGACTTTTTTGCTGTTTTGTCTAGAGATTTTTTTACATTTGTCTCAATCCAAGCATTGATTAATCACCAGTCATCTCAGAGATGCAAAATCCACCTGCCTTTCAGAAAACCACATGTGAAGTCAAAATTATCTGGGAATTCAACCTGTGAGGCAGGAAGAGACTTTAAATCTCCAAATTTTTTATATCTTTTTGTTCTCACGAGGTACACTCAGACTGTTTCCTGTGGCTAGAACAAATTTTAATGCATTTGGCATATGTGGACTTATGGTAGCGTATTAATCTCCCATTTGCAGATCTGATGGATCTCTGTCCTGAGGCTTACATGATTAACTGCACCCAGCCACATATTTCATTTCTTGTCCTGGCTGGTTGAATGTTAATTTTCTCTTCTGTACAGGTATTCTATAAGAAATCAATTGTCCACTACATAAAATCTTATAAGCTTGTGTAATAGGGGTTCCAGATGACAGCTGCCCCTCTGGACCTTCATACAGTTAACTCATCCCTCTCTGCCCCATCCTCTCCATGTCCCTGGGCCAGCCAACAACCCTGCACCTGGAGCATGATCCTGGCAGGGTGTGGTGGCAGCTGTGGAAAGAGCTATTGATTGGAGCAAAAATCAAATGCAGTTCAACCCTTTGAAAGAAGAACATGCGAATAACAGGCCTAAGGTTGCCATGCTGGACTTCTGGAGTTGGCTTTTTCTTTTTAACTGTTCCTTTATTACAGCTTCTTTGCCACATTGTCCAGTAGCAGCTGAATTCCTTGGCTGCTCTGAACCAGCATTGGGCAAAGTACTGAAGTACCTCTCTCAGGTTATGTAGTTTACAGATCTTTCTTTTTTTTTTGCCTCCCTAAAGTTTAGGAAATAGTGGTGTTTGGATGGCAAAGTCAACTGGGACTAAAACTCAGGATGAGAGCAAATTTGGTTGCCTAGTCACTATTGTGCTTAAAAACATCTAGAAAAGGTGAGTTCAGCAGAGGAGGAACACACACCCACAAGAATGCATAATTATTCACAGCTTTGATTTAATAGGTACTGAAAGTCTAATCCACAGTATGGCCTCTATTAACAACTTATTAATAATTTCACTCAGCTTTATGTCTTCAGAAAACTAATTTGACAGGGTTGTGGGTTTTTTTTAACACTTTCTAATGGAATGTCGTCTGTGATGTGTTCCTAATTTCCTGAATTTGGTTTGCTGACTAAAAAAAAAATAAAAAATGCATTGGTCTAATTCTCCTGTGGGATAATTTGGGGTCATTCTTGCTACATATTTGATGCTCAGTGGCATGGCAGTTACTCAGCAAGGTGTCAGAGGATTAATTTTTTTCCCTGGTAGGTCATAAGCACCATTTCATTCCTGTCATTGGGCACCAGATAGACACTGCTGCCACGAAACTCAGTGAGTCTGAACATGGAAAAGGGAAGATGGAGAGAAAGAGGGCACCAGCCAGATGAATTCATGTTGCAGTTAGCATCCCATGACTACTTGTTTCATAATTCTACAACAAATCAGGCTACTACTGACATCTTCAGAATGATAAAGCTGTTGTGATTCTTGGCTCAGCATGGCATGGTGAGATGTATGGGTACAAACTGACTGTTAGAGCAAGATCCTGCTCAGGGGTGAGATTAAGTCAGGAGGAGAACAAGGAGAATGCTGCTTCATCCCAGAGGAAAACTGAATCAATGCTTTCTTAGTAAAGATACTGAAAGTGATGCATCATCTTAATCCAAACACATCCTTTTTGCAATCTTACAAGTATTCTAATGTGGTTTGGAAGCAGCATTATGAATGGAATAGGGCAAGGCTTCAATTAACAGCAGTTACTCACACCACATTAGCAGAATTGCTCCATATAAAATAGCAGATGCTGTGACCCCTTAAATGTTTGCAGGAATTCTTGTTTAACCATCAGATTGTATTTTAGCTATGTGCAGTGGTGCTGAAATCCAAAAGGAGGAAAGTCAGGAAGCACAGCATCTGCCTAGCTAAACTGAAGGCTGTGTTAAGCAAGAAGGAAAAAACCCTCTTATTAGGGAGAAATTTTAACTTTCTTTTCCTTATGCCATCTTTTATCTGCAGGTAATATGTCTATGACAGCTCAGTATTTTTCAATAATAAAATAAGTAAGACAACATTATGACAACAGTAAGACAACAAATGTCTTTTCTCCCCATCTCTCAAGTATTCATTTTCTCTAGAGATCTTTTGAAATTCATGCAAGAGGTTCCTTGTATGAATTGACAAAATATGACAGTTCATCCAACTACTGTTTTGTGCCAACTGGAGCATATTTTCTAACAACTGCTGTTAGTCAGCACTTCATTTTTTTTGGCCAGAACTGGCATTAGAAATGCACTTTCATGTATTGTTTTTTTGCTACATGCATGGGAGACTTGGTGGACAAATATTTCTTGTGTGGAGAATGAGCTCTGACACTTCTTGGAGCAGGAGGAATGAAAACAAGAGCTGTTGCTAGTTGTTCTCCCAACACCCCTTCCTCACACCTCTCTCTGTAGCTGTCTTGAAAGACTGTGCTTATAATTGATTGATGAAGGAGTCCTGGCCCTTTCTTTGTAGTTTGATTTTCACTGAACAAAGCAGCTGTCAGAGATTTTGGTGATTCAGTCCCTGGTGCACGCTGAGGGGCTGGGTGGATATAAAGTAGATGCTGTCATTTTTATGATTCTCTTAACAAATAAATGAATAGCTGCATTATTGCTGTTTTCTCTAAGCAGTGGCCCATCCATCGTGGTTCACTCCCCAGAGGATTCATTTAAATGCATCTGGCATGAGGAGAGCTCTGGGCTCCACAGGGAGGCAGGCAGCTTGCTCTGTGCTGGGCATCCATGCCCAAGCACCCTTCCCAGGATGTTGCTGGGATATTCCCCGAGGTATTTGCTCCTCTAAAACTTTTTCTTCAGAATGCAGTATATAGCTCCTCTATATATTTGCTCCTCTAAAACTTCAGAATGCAATCTAAGCTTAAAGCCCTTTCCAAAGGAAACTGGAGTGGTTTTCCTTCAAGGTGGGCATTGAAGGGACGAGCAGTGCTGGCACTACCAGCCTTGACCCTGCCCGACAGCCTCCACTCCTGGGTGCCGGGGAGAACCTGGCCCCACTGAACCCTTCCTTGCAGGAGCAAGCTCTGAGGAGCCCTTGAAGCCCTGTGAGGGCACAGCAGCAGCCCTGTCAGTAATGTCAAGGTCAGGGCATCGTGCTCAGAGACGTGCTGGTGCGGAGCAAGGACGCAGAGAGCGATAAGCTAACTTGTGCTAAGCAGCTTGAAATTAAAAGGAGGTCCCTGGTGAGCACAGGCTGTGTCTCAGGGCAGGGAGAGGAGCTGGCATGGTGCCCAGCTGATCTCACTGCTGCACTTGCAGGTGACTGAGGTTCATCAGAAGTATGGATTCCAAAGCTGTGCTGAATGTGGGGCTCCTCGAGTGCCTCCCCAGCTCCCCAGGTCCCCTGTCAGGCCATGGTGCTGCTCTCACGTTTGTCAGCTCCTGGAGCAGCAGCCCAAGGAGCAGGCAGTGATTGTTGGCACAGGCATTTGCTAAGCAAGACCCAGGGTGCCTGGCAGGGCACATGTGACATAATCATCCCTTAAAATGTGCAGTTTGCCCTTTCTCAGGGCTAGACAATGGAAGGAAATAGGTGAAATTGTCTCTTCAGACTTGCTTGCTCAGCAGGAACAAGGCAGTTAAGCCCCGCAATTGTTTTTGCTCTTGAATTTGTGTGACTGCCAACACCTTTTCCCTTTTCCTTTGGGCTTTTCTGCTGTGCCCTTTCCATCCTGTGGTAGATTCCCTTGTTTTAAATTGCTGCTGTGCCTCCAGTTGCAAAGCTAAAATACAGCACCAGGAATTCATTTGCAAGAAGTTTCATCTCTTCTTTGTGCCAGCAAGAAATTCTCACTTCCAGGGACCTGGCCTGTATTTGGCTTTCCCTGCATGTTCATCAGGCAGGTGAGCTGACAGACAGAGCACAGTGTCTCCTATTTATGTTCTATTTTCAGGGAGAAATACTTATCACTGCAGGCTTCTTTGTGGCACCCCACATGTGCACCCTGGTTTGGTGACTAGAAATTCAGAAAGGCCTGATGAGGCAATTGAAACCCTTAGATTGAATGCCCTGTGCCCTTTTGTACTCAGAGGGAATGGGAAGGCTTTAGGAACTGGCTCTGTCACTAGGATTAATAACTGGAAAATCAATTTGTCATTTCCCTGTCATAAATTAAAAGCTTATAGGCCTTATAACATGAGTAAAATAGAGGTTAGTGGGTATTGATGGAGGTCTCAAAGCTCACTCAGCAGAGCAGATCTCTACTACACAATTTAAAATATGTCTCCTCCACAAGGAATATCTGTCAATATTTGTATTGAAAAAAGACATCCTGTGCAAGAATATTTTATCTGTTTCTACACTGCTGCTGCCATTGTTGCTGCTGAAGGAGTTCTTGAGGGAGATTGTGGTCCTGACTTGATCAGTGTGAGTGACCTTTACATTGTGCATTTGGCTGTAGATGGAGTAGAAATTAGTCATGTGCTGGCTGATGAGGTGCCAGTGAGGATGTCCCTCACTAGGTTCCTCCTGCTGAGAACAGAAAACCTCTCCCTGCTCCCTTAGCTGTGGTAGAGCAGTGAGAAAGCAACCACACCCTTTGGAAAGTGTTCCCAGCTGAGAGTAATTGAGGAGTGATTTGCAAGAATCAGCAGACTAGGAGGGAAAAGGAGCTTTTAAAGCCGGGCACCTGTAGAACTAGAAAGGAGCAGGCTAAGAGGAAACTACCTACTGGTAAGGTTTTTATGTTTGAAAGGAGACATGGTTTAGCCCAAATAAACCTAATCTTTTGTTGGGCAGCTGAACAAAAGATAATCAGAGTAGTTTCTTAACAAGAACAGGGTTTTTTAAATCTATCTCTTAATATCAGGGGTTTTTGTTCTGAATAAGGTATATTTCTGTGATGTGTGGCTGCACAAATCATCCAAGATGGCCCAGAAGTGAATGATCCATAATCTGAGCTGCTGCAATGTAAAAGAATTCTTCCCACTGATTTCTGTGCTTTGGTGTATTACTTACAGTACTATTTTAAGGCATTTGTTTATTAGAAAACTAATCAGTTTAATTGAAACAGATATGGTTGCCAGATATTTTAGTTATCTGTGCACAAATTATTGTTGTTAGGTATGTTGATAAAAAATAAATAAATTGAGACACTCACAAGACTCTAACATAATCAGACATACACAGATCCCAGTGTCTTTTGAATAGTAGTTTAATTGGCTTTTCAGTCTGTAGTTAATATTCTGTATCTTTTTACATACCAAAAGCTGAACTGATTTATATCTACAGCCTTTCTTAAACACGTTTTTATCTTATTTTGATTATAAGCATCACTTTTGTTTCTTCTTTAAAGGTGTGATGATGAAATAGACTTCTAATAAATTATCTGTTATGCCTCTCTCATGCCCAGCAGTTGCAGATAAAAGAGACTGTTGGACAAAGAGTTGTTTGTTCTGTTTTGGGGTTTTTAAATTCATTATTTAAGAAGAGACTTTGCTTTTTTTTTTTTCTATATGGATCTTAAACTCCTGTAGAGCATTTATGATCTGTAGTGTCAATATAGCTCTGACTATAAATGCCTGTACTTGATTTAAATCTCTGTGACATCTCTTTTAGAAGATCATCAGAAGTCACAAGAAATCCCCCCACTTTACTGACTAGGCACAGTATTCAAGTCCAAAAGCTCTGTACCTAGATAATTTATATCTATAGTGGGTCTAAAAAAATAACCACTGGAGGTTGTGTTAATTTTAATTCACTTTTCTGCAGTGTTTAGTTTTTCAGTTAAAAAACAAAAAGAAGGCAGAATGGCCTTTATCCAGCTTCCAAAGGCACATGGCTACTGCTTTCTGGGCAAGGAAACAATAAACTTGGTGTAGCCTTTAAATGTTAAGACAAAAGTGAAAAAGGAAAGAGAAGCACTATTTTTTTATGCAGAGGTGTAAAAAATGGCAGGTGATTTGTGGCAGCAATTCAAGTATTATGCGGGTTTTGTATTTGCAAGTGCGGCTTATGTGATCTTGTAATAGCTAACACACCAAGACCAGCTTCTCAGTGAAAAAAAATTATATAATTTTTTTTATGAGGTATATTACGCTGTCGATAGTGAAGGACATTGTGGAAGAAGGAAAGCCTGAGGGTGGGAAGTTAATGTTAGCCTTGGAAGACTGGACGCTGTTTGCACAGATTTTTTTCTGTGTTGCATCAGATAGTATTTCTTTGTCATCATTTCTTTGTACTGAATAGGATAATAGCCCTGAAATTTGTATCTGATACAGGACTATTTTAAATAGGAGCTTGTAAAAAGTACTGATGTTCTGGTGACGTGAGGGGATTATTCAATCATGTAAAAGTTGCAAGTGTGTTTCCACTGAATCTCAGACGCTGTGGGATGTGTGAACCAGTCTCCCTCTTTTCCAAGGAACAACCTGTAGGGAAGGACGTTCAGTGTGCCCACAGCAGGCATGTTAGATCTTGCCCACTCTCTGCAGGCCTTTCATTGCAAGGGAAGGAAATGGCATTGCTGCTTGCCTTTTCTTCCTTTGCTCTCCCTGCTCCAGGCAGAGGCTTTGGCTGTCTGCAGGGGTCACAGCACTGGTTATGAGCAGTGCCTGGTATTTAATTACTTACCCCAATTAAGTTGTACCAGTTGTAGGTCAGAGGCCCGCTGTGTTAAGGGCTCCACAACTGATTGATAGCTCTCTTTGGAGATGGGGATTCTGCAAAGGGAGAGCAAAGTGGGGAGCAGAGCTGGCCATTCAGTGCTTGTGGCACCACAATCAGACAGTCAGGGGGACTGCAGAGGAGAATGAAAGTGCCTTTGGATATCCATGAAAGGCCCCTCTGCTTGGGTCAGGAGGGTTAGAGAGCACAAAGGCTTCTGTTCCCAGCAGCTGGGCACGAGAGGAAGGGAAGCCAGCAGCAACTGCAGGAAAGTGGAAGAAAATACGAGATTGATCGGGAAGAGAAGTGCACAAAGAATGAAATAGTTGATTTGAAATGATTGTTTGTGCCATGTGTGGTCCTTGGCCTGGGCTTTCCCATTTGTCATTCAGTGAGTTCCATCAAAAAAATCCTTGTATGAGCTGTGTTTCTCCCTTCCATATTTTTTTTGACAGTACCTTAAAACCACACACTGCTCAAGGTGTTCTCTGTGAGTACTAAAGATAATATATGTTCTGTAAACTATAGTTCAGTGTTTGGTTGCTCTTTTGTCCATCTGGGATTAAGTACAAAGTTTAACAGACTCCTAACACTTCAGTTAAAAAATACTTAGTTTGGTTTTTGGTTTTTTTTGGTTGGTTGGTTGGTTGGGTTTTTTTTGTTTTGTTTTGGTTTTTTTTTTTTAATTTATTTTTTTAAGACCATCTAAGGGGTTAGAAATACACAGTCTTAGGTTTGGATATGATATTGCAGTAGTAAACTGCATGAATATATCCACAGTTCCCCTCTGCCTAAATTGTAGTGTGCTTCATGTATCGTGAAATTTATATTGATAATTTAGAGGCCTGAAGAGAGTAGGGGCCCTTGCATTCGGATTTAAGGAAACGAGTGTAATCCTTGTTACTGCTGCTTGTGCTGTAAATTGACTCCTTATGTTATATGGTTTCCCTGGTGTTGTGAAGTATTTAAAATGCTGAGTGAATGATAAAGCACTTGGTTAAGAAAATCAAATATAAACTGGAAAAAAGACTCTGTTCCTTCCATCTTGCTGTTAAAAAGGGAAATTAGCTGGGAAAAGTATAGCAAGAGGGCAACAGTATTAACCTTCAGATTAGAAAATATTTTATCACCAGGAGAATAGGCTGAACTACATAAATCTGTGCCCACAAGAAGAAATTAGATGTTTAACAGAGAATGTAATTGAAGTTTTAAAAAAATCAGTTAATTTCACTAATGTCAGTTCAGATTATTTGTTTCACCTGCATTGTATGGCAGGACAGAAAGACAGTGCAGAATACTTCAAGGAGCAGCTGAATCTTTTTCCTTGGCTTTTTCAAATGGATCTAGCCTCTTCAGAAACACTGGCTTAGTTCTAAAACCATTTCTTTCTCTTACTGAATATTGTGTTGAGTGCTGACTGTGGTGACAAAAGCAAATGTATACTGGGCATTCCAGAAAATTTAATGATCTTGGCAATTCAAAGTAAAATCCTTTCAGGTTGTCACTGCATGTTGTGTTAAGCAGCTTGAACTATGGTGTGATGGTAAACTGGACACTGGGAAGTGAATCATAGCTGTACCAGCAAGGTAATGGGTTTCTCTAGAGAAACATCTCAAAAAGAGGAGTCTCTGTTGGAGGCAGTTGATGCTGTGCTGCCCGGAGCCTGAAGTTCTGCAGCAGCAGTCAGGCTTTTGCTGCTTCTGTTGTCTCAGGAAAGAGTTTCAAACCCTGGGGATCAGAATGTCACCTCCTGGGATACAGTCCCTATGGCATCCAGCACATTCCAAATGCCCAGGATAGATGACTCTCTTTGTAGAGACCTGTGCTCACCGAGGTGAAACATGGGTGTGAATCATGTGAGGAGTCTTTGCACTCTAATGGTCCTGGTTGAATTTGAAGCAGCATTCCAGAAGAGATTGGCTTTCTGTCCCATTTCATCCATTTTTCTATGAGATGATGTCTTTCTCCACTTTAGCCTGAGCTGCCCTTTGACCTGTCCTGAAGGGGAATTTCTGGCTCTTGGGCATTCCTTTTGATTTTTGCTACCTCCATAATGAACCTCCCTGTGCAGCCCATTTCAGGCCCATTTTTGCCTGTTTACAGGCAAAAATTCCCTGTTTCTTAAATTCCCTTTCTTTTTACCTCATTATTGAAAAAAAGAATCAAGCCCTAACTTACTGAAGTACAAAATGAATGTGCATGCACATGTATGTATAGCTATCTTCAAGCACAGAAGACACCAGATTTAATTAACCTGGTGTGTTTTGTGTCCATTTTGTTTTTCCAGTATTTGACTGCAACTTTGAATCTCCTTGTGAGCTGGAATATTCCTTTCCCTCAAAAGATCAGGAAACCCCCAACAATGCCTGGGTCAGACTGAATGCGGAGGAAATCTCGCAACTAAACCTCCCAGATGGGCCAGACACAGATCACTCTGAGAGCACGCCCAAAGGTAAGATGAATACAGCTGTGCAATGCCATCAGTAGTGGTTAGTTTTAAAATAAAAACACCTTTGCTTCCACCCCCTAAAATAACCATAACAGAAAACCCCAAAATGCTGCCCAAACAAATATGTTCCCCTGAAGTGCTAAAGACAGGTATTATCCCTTTGCCTCAACAGACAGTGAGTGAAAACAGAGTGACAAACAAAAGGGGGTTGTTCTGCACAGGGGAGATCTGCTTTCACCTAAAGGCAAGCTCCATCATATATCTCAGAAGCAAAGTATGAAATACAGTCTTGTGTAAAATCTGAACTGGGCTGGCCCGTGGCTGATATTTGGATGAAAACTGTGCTATGGTGCTCGTGTTTAAGGTCATTCAGTGTTTGGAAGAGTCTGGCCTTATCTTTGCTCTAGGTCCTGTTTACCACTTGTGTGTTTGCAGACCATTTTAGGCAATATCCTTCCATCCAGGGCTTAGGTTCTCTGTTTGGTAAGAAAACAAAGATGGGCTTTGTCCTTAGTATAACAAAAAAGATCCTGTCTCTAAAGAGAGCTAGGAGGTCTCAAAAGATAGGAGTACAACAGACTTTTTTTTTCTTGGAAAAAAATGTGGTTTATTGGAATTACTTTTCCTGCTTATGATCATATCTGTGAACAGCAGCATATTTCATTAAGATTTCAAGTTCTGAAAAGATTTTTAGATATATTTGTGCTCTTCTAATCCTGGGAAAGTAGAAAAACTCTTAACATCCTTTCAGCTGTTAGTGACACCTGCTTGGAACTTCTCTCTGGAAGGTGGTGTTGATGAGAATGGATCTACAACATGAATATGGGGCAGTTAGAGCTACAAACTTTATCCAGGAGAACAAAGAGGTGTCAGGAATGATGACAAAAATTTCAAGGGATATGGAACAGTTTCCATAGTAGGAAAAACTAAACAGACAAAGATTCTCAATTCAATCTCTGATGGCAGGGGTTAGAGGTCTTTAAAAAGCAGATTGAAGAGCATTGGAAAGCAGCTGTGAAGTTGGTGGGCTCTGGGTTTAGAACAAGCAAGCTGAGACATTTTTCATGTAGTACCTGAATAAACGGTGCTAATAAAATACATGAATTAATGTTGTGGGGCCAGAAGTGTGTGTAAGTTTAAAGAAAGATCAGATGAATTCTTGCAGAATACATTCATCACTGGATGTTTAATTCAGTAGTCTGTTTAGAGTCAAGAAGTCTTACACAAAAGGCTGCAAGTGAAAGAATTCTTTTCTTAGGAGCCAGCGTTGGAGACAGAATTTGACTTTGCAGAGCTGCAGTCTGGCTGCTCATGAGAGTTCTTATGTTCAGGCAAATATTGAGGAAATTTTCTGTGCTGCTTTCATTCATATTCTGTTTTCTCATCCATACCAATAGTATAGTACTTTTCCCTAGATAGCCATTATAAATTAACTTTTAAGGCCCATTGATTCATCAGCAGACCAAGTCATTGTGGTGTGATCTGTGTCGTGTGTAAAGCAGATGGACCACATTTGTGCTGCATGCAAATATATTCTGATTTCTGCATCAATAAACATCCACACACAGCCTGAATTGCTTCCTACAAAGGTACAGCTCAGGGAATGTTTGAGGTAAATCAGAATTTCTGTTTTGTTCTTCTTTTTCTTAAATCCTAGTGCAAGCTGGCTGCCCCTGAAATTTAGGAGTTAAAACCTTATTTTGAATTGAGAAGAATAGCTGTCATTTTCCTGGAGTGGGGGGAAAACTCACAAGGAAGGAAATGTATTGTTCCAGGTAAAGAGCCTGGCCAGGACCCCATGGTGCTATGTGTTGTAAATGTATGATTCTTTTGGATCCTTTCCAGTCAAGTTATACCTTTGTCTAACTCAGTTATGTATATCTATCAAAGCAGGAGAAGGGGGGACTGTTGGCTGGCCCTGCAGCCCAAAGCCCAAGGTGGTATTGGTTGATGATTTCCAGTTGCCTATTGTGTTAAAATTCTATTTCTAAGCCCAAAGGTTGGAGGTTCTCATCTGGAATATAGGCAATTTAGGCTGAAACGTGTGTTCTGCTGTTTTCTTCTGTTCTGAGGGGCAGATAACCAGTGTCAAATTGATTGAGTAGATTTAGATTTGTGGGGCATTAGTATAGATTATTTTGTGTGGTTTGTTTGCTTGCGTATGTGTGGGCTTGTTTTTTAAAATTACCAGGCATGTTGGACATAGTGGTAATTTTTTTTTTCAGTGGAGCTGCAGGTCTGCAACTCATCGATGACTGTAACTCTTGCATGTATAAAGACTCATTTGAAAATCAACACTTGGAGCTAGCATCTCTCTATTTTAAATCACTTTAATTACAGCTGTTTGGCACAGATAGTTGTGTGGTCTGTTTCAATCTGAAATAATTAAGCACAGTAGTTCCAACCCCCACTGTTTCCTGCAAATTGTACTTGCAATTATCTCAATCTCATTTCATCTCCTTTGCAGACAGTAATGCACAGAGATAAACAGATAGCTTAACTAGATTTTGGGATGGTTTAGCTCATCCTTGTCACTTGGTTATCAAGTCATGGCAAGACATTGATACAGACAAATGCCTCTGGTATGATTCATTAGGCTTCACATGAGTTTCTGTAAAACGCTCAGTAGAAAGTCATTGGTAGATCTCCCAAAGAGACACATTGGAAGAATTTCTGTATTTTTGCTCCTGTCCCTCAGTGTCAAGAAATCAGAAGTCAGCATGGATTAAGCTTCCTAGAGGAAGAGCTAACTGCTGGTGTCTCAGCATCTGGTTGCAGTCACAGCTGAGCAAGCTGCTCGCTTGGCATGTTCAGCAGTAGTGTCACACAAATCATTGATCTTCTGGATGGTAATAGATGGCAAGGTGGCAGAGTTTGATATTAAATTATTCAGGGTAAAAGATTGAGGGTCTGGTTTGCAAGGAATTGAAAAGGGATGCTTAACCAGCTAACAGTGGCAGGTAAAATTTAGTGCAGGTTATTTGAATTGAGGTGGTGGGAGACACAATCAGAGCTTGGCATATATGCAGACAGATTCTGAGCTGGTTACTGTCATTTAAGCTGATTTAAGTGTAAGAATAGAGCTGTGAAAGCATCACCTCAGTAGCAGTCACAAAATAAATGTGATTTGGGGGCTCAGTGGGAAGGGAGTGGAGAATAGGAACAGTATGCTGTAGTATAAATGTGTGGGGCAGCTGTATTTAGAACTCGGTCTTCTGTTCTAGATTCCATGCATCAAAAATATTTTAGTACAGTTGGGAAAGTTTTTAGAGAATGGAAACAAATATGACAAAGTATGTAATGGTTGTCTTCTAGGAACACTTAAATTGACTAGGGCTACCCTGCCTGCATAAAGCATCTAAAGGAATACATGCAGGGTTGTGTAGAAATCAGAAATTTATAAAATATGTATAAAGGTTTATAAACTCCCAAGGTAAAACACTGAAAGGATGAGTACAAAAGGAATATTTGATATTTCTTCTAATATAGTATTGAACAGCATCAAGCAAAATTATTAGATGTCAGGCAAAACAAAAGGAGATCCCTCAGTATTTAACAAACAGTGAAACTGTGGAACATTCTTCCCAGGGTATTATTTTTGCTGGAACCTTCTGTGGCTGTGCAAATTGACAGGATATGTGCAGGGAAGAGAAATAGTTACAGCTACTAAATTTTCTATAGAACCTTTCCTGGCCCAGGAAGTCCTCATGTGAGCAGTCCCTGAAGTCCAGGAGTGGTGAGGGACAATTGTTTGCTCTCCCTGTTCATACATTCTTTTTCATTTTCTATTTCCAGCTGTCTGTTCTCAGAGCCAAACATTGAAAGTTAGTGGCTCCTTGGTCTGATAGGGGTGGTGTGGTCCTGGCCCACCTCCCAGCCCAGGCTTAGGCTCCCTTTGAAAAAAGATAGACCTGCATTAACAGTTTTAGACCAATTTAGAGTGTCAGAGAAAAGCTGCTATTTAAATTTGCTATTAAGTTTACTATTATTTGCTCTTCTGTTCAAGCCTTGGGAACGCTATCAAACCATGCAAAAATATTGAGTATTTGGTAGGAATAACTGCTGGACTGTTTGCCTATAGAGATGTAGATTAGGGAGGCTATCAAGGTTTTGATTTTTTTAAATTTGTGCTAAAATGCTTCACTCTCCTCTGTTTGCCCCATCTTATAAGTGGAACAGGGAGTGAGAGAATCACTGGTTTATCTGCCAGCGAGGTCCCTGAAGATCTGCTGGAGTTAGGTAACTTTCTGCAGGGTCAGAGATGTAAGGTTAAAGTTCCACTGATGTGCTAAAGGCTGACAGGAAAACCTCCACTGTTGGGATCTGACTGGGGCCTGCACAAGCTGCAATGAGCAGGCAATCCATTGTGGATTACAAGACTTCTTTTAATTCATGAATAAGCAAAAAGACGCTATAAAAAATTCAAGCATTCTGCATCACTGACTGCATTTATTTATTTTGACAAGTGTGATTAATTTTTAATTATTCATGACCCTTCATAATATATTATACCAGCAAATGCACTGCAGTCAATCGCAATGAAACATGAGGAGCTGGAGATCTTGCAACTGTGGCATTATTTCCTAAGGAGGCAGGTGAGAGAGCCCAGTCTGTGGTTAGAAGGAAGGAGTTTGTAGACCAAGGAAATTGCACTTTCAGCTGTGTGGATGTGTGTTTTTGTCATGCTCAAGAGTCATTTGCCTCTCTGATAAATCTGAAATGGGTCAAACCAGCCATAAATTCTATGCCTCTCAACTCTTGAGTCAAACCCAGAGTTTTCTGTACTGTGGGGGCCTCTAGGACACAACGCTGAGTTTGATATCCATCAGGGATGGTTTAAGAGCCATCAGCCGCTGGGACTCTTCAGGATTCACCTCTCCTGTTACCTTATTGCAGTGCTGTATTTTCCTTCCTCCAGAGAAGCCCTGGCTCAGCTTCCTGCAGTGCTGTGTAGCCCAGGGACTTTGGCAGGCAGTAACTGTGGTCCCTGATCTGAGACCACAACTGGGGCTTCATTCTGAGTCAAATCCTACAAGGAAGAGAGAGAACATCTCCTACAAAGTTAGTCCTTTGTATTTAAGGAGGCAGGACCAGTAGCAGTGAACTCAAAACAGCTGCATGTAAACTGAGTCCTGGTCTGATCAAATTTCAGAGTGATCTGTTTCTAACCAAAAATGCAGTTTTAAATGGGAAGGATTAAAGTCTTGACTGCTCCTGACTGTGGTTATACAAGCAAGTTGCCTGCTCCTCTTTTAAATCTTGTGATTCTAGATCAAGTAAGCAAATTTCTGCTTCTCTGATTTGAAGATTTCAGGACCAGGAAAACATGCAGCTGCTTGATAAAAATTTCAGATGAAGAGATAAGTTGTGGAGATATGACCACCATTCCAAATAAAAATCAAAAAAGTAATAAGCCTCCCTGTGCAAATCTGAACTCTGGTTGAGACAACTTCTTAATGGAAAATATAGATTAAACTTTTATGAAGGATGGCAGGGGAAGTGGGAGATGAATGAGGACAGTGCCCTAACCAGCCACTGATTAGTTGAAAAGCTCTTATGTAAGTTCTAAAGAAGTATCTGCATATTGTGTTAATGTAGTTTTAATTTTTATAATTATTACTAAAGAAATGGAGCAAGGCTAAGGCACTGAGCCTATTAGCAAATGGGTGATAATGAACTGCAGGATTATAAAATGGCTGTTGACTTTAATTTATGATTCCTCAGACAAAGAAGAATGAGACAGATAATAAAAGATAATAAATAATACTTTGTTTCAGATTATCACTTTATTAACAAAACAGAAGAGTATAAATCAGGGTGGGCTTGCAAGAAATAAGTAGAGTGTAAGTTATTTTTCATGTAAAACTCAAAAAAATACGTGTATCACTTAAAATGCCACAAAAAAGAACAGGGGGGGTGTTGGAAATTCTCTTAGAAGAAGATAGCTACTTGCCAGGGGAAAGAGTAAAGAGTAAGGAGAGTAGCTGGGCTCACACTAGACAGAGAAAAGTTTGCCTTTTACATTAATTCTTTTACTGGTTTGAGGATATGCCTTGATCTCATAGAATTGATCCAGCTTATGTGTCTTTTGAACAAGATATCAGAGGTATTTCTTATTTAGTAAATCATTACATGGAGTTTGAGATCTTGACACCTTAGGCCTGGAAAAAGAAACAACAAACCAAGAACTGTTTTCTCAGGAGAATTTCTATTTGGAGGAAAAATGTTTTTGAACCTGTCACAAATTTTGACAAAAAAATTCGCAGACCTGAATGTTTATTGCATCTTTCTCTCTAATGCTGGAGAAGAATTTGGATCATCCCGGTTCAGTCCAGATGGCTGAATAGTCCTTAATAAAATTAGGGTGGCATCATATCTTTTTATATATATGCCTTCAGGTAAACTGCAGGTATCCCATGAAGATTTGTGAACTTTTGTATTTTCATTTAATTCAAGTGGGATTCAGTTTCCTATTAGTTATTTTCTTCTTTAAGATTTAGTCCATGTCTCAGTGGAAATAATTGTTGTGTGTGAGTTGAAGAATGAGCTACATACCACAAGTGAAACAGTAGAAGAATTAAGTGAGGTTTGGAAGTAACACAGACTGAAAATTATTCATCAATCTTACTGCAAATGAGAGATTTATGGATTTGTAGGGATGACTATCAAGTTATTTGTATACAAACAGGAGGTTTAGAATTAGAAATGTTATTTACAGCAAAGAGTTCTGGCTGTTCTAGATGAGATTTAGATTTTGAGACTCGATTTGGCAACATAAACGTATCAAGTGTTACAACACATACCCATAGGAATTTATGCAACATTAAGACACTAAATGCAAACCAAACTTGCTTCCAGAGTCCACTGGGCTGTGGAGAAGGAAAAACACAGCCTTTTTATAAGGATCAGATTCCAGCTCATTCTCTGTCAGTACAAAAAATGGACTAGGTGTTCCTTCCATTTTGCAGCTTGCTCTTCTCAATAGGACTGCACTTGTGCTTTGTTATTGCAAAATTATTTCCCTTTAATGAGCCTGCTCTAAAGAGGCAAATTATTGTCTCACTGTAGGACAGTGTGTTTATTTATAGAGTAGGTATGTATTTATACAGACTGTGGAGAGGCACGTGGGTTTGTTGATTTTAGATATCTTGTTTGTTCATTCCTTAATTCAGTGAAGGCTTGCATGCAACATCCAGCAGTCTCTTCCCCAAACTGAAGAAGAAAAATTAATTTCAGTGTACATCAGATGTTAGTATGCTCTAATGGCTTGCTGCATACCTGTGATTAATGTACTCCAACAAGTTTATCCAGAAAAGGCAGAGACAATGAAGAATAAATGGCTTGTAAAATGGTCTCTTTCTCACTCCTAATGACACTTTCTCCTTGGCAGGATGAGAGGCATATTCAAAGGACAGCTGGAGGGAAGTGTGTCCTGCTTGGCTGTGTTTGACCTTTTTATAGGAAAAGAATACCAGATTAACACACATATGTAATTGTTTTCCCTCTGTAGTGTAGGGACAAAGTCCATTTTCATGAAATGCTTGTGTAGGTCCATGCATATGTTGTGTTCAGAGGTTTTTTTTTTTAACTGAACTTTTTAAGCATGGAAAACAAATGTTTGCACAAAAAAAAATCCTCAATGGATTAGTGAGTTATTTGGTAGTTTTGATTTCTTTCTAGCCTACCTACTTCTTCTATTTTGTATATTTATTTTTTTACCATGCCAATGACAGCTCATGCATATGGCTCTGTACACAAAAATACAATGTATGGTAAAGAAGTGTCAGCAAGACCCTGTGAGCCTGGCAGCTCCTTGGCTACATTTTGGCTGTCCTTAGCAAGCATGGTCTAACTACATCCATTGCCAAAAAATACAAAAACTTGTGCTTCTCCAGCACCCCACCTAGGAGGCTCTGAGAATGCTCTACTAAATAAGGCACTTGGTATGGTTTTGAGGAGTTGGGAGAAGCCTTTCTCCCTGTTATCAGAGAGAAACTAAAGCCCAGTGTGGTGAGCTGTGTTCCCTGCTGTGCCAAACTTGTGTCCCTTGCACCTTAGCCACCACTAACAATTGTTGGGGCCTGTTGGTCTCCAGTATTTCCTCCATGAAGTTGGCTTGCTCCACTGGTAATGAGCAGATGTTATCATGTGGGATTTTCTACACAACTCTTCTGTGAGAGTCTGTTAAAAACATAATCAGATTGACAAGAACTGAAGCATTTTTGCCGTTATTCTTCTCCTAGTCTGTTGTATTACAGTACTTATCTTACACACCTATGCTTGGATGAATACATTAAAATAGAGTCGCAGAATTTTAAAAGCTAAGAGGTTTTACTGCTGTGACTCTTGCCAAGAACAAGTCCAGCTAATTAATCAGAGATAAGAAATTGTTAATTTAGAACAGCGGTCGAGAAAATATGATTCAGTCAGGATCTTTGTGTGGATGAAGCTAAACCCAAGTAGAGTTTAACCATTTTGGTAAATGTGGGTAAAGACAGGATTGATTGTCTTTTTTTTCAATATTTCTCTCCTTGGTTTTCTGATTAATTTCAAGTTGTTTAGATGTAATTCTGTAAAGCATGTGTTGATACCAATGCTTTTGTAATATCTCATTTTTCTCACAATTACATGTACCAATTCAGAGGTGTTGCAAGAATTATTCCCCTAGGTGTGCTTTCAGAGGTTAAATCTTGCAGAAATTGTTAATATAAAGCTCACCAAAGTAGGTTTTTTTTACCTTTACCTTGAAGGGGGTGGGGCCTCTGAGCTTAGTTGTTTTCTCATATAGTAGCTTAAACTCAGCATCCTTATTTTATCCCACTCAAAATAACCAAAGAAGGTTGCAGAGTTAAAGCTAAGATACTGAATGAGAATTCTGTTTTCTATCTTTAAAAAAATAAATTTCATAATACCATGCAATGCCTGTTTTGGCAGCCCCAAGCAACTTGCCTAGATTCTAATGAATAATCATCCTTTCAATTATGAGCTAGAAGCTATCCCTGAAGTTTCATCTGTTTTCTTTGCTTGCTTGTTTTGAGAGCACAGTGATTAAACAGATGGTACAATGCATGAAGATGGGAACAGCCATACTGGGAGAGCAGAGAGGGAAGAAAATTGATGGCTGGACTTCCCCAATTGTTCTCCCACTCTTCAGACAGGCTGTGAGCTGAGGGGGGCAATAGAACATGGCCCTCCATGTTGTGTTGTAACTCTGCTGGGGAACATACCACAATACCTCTTTGTTGATTTGGGACCTCCAGTCCTAGACCCTGTTCCTGTGTTGAGCAGCACTTCCTTTCTGTGCAATAAATTAAATTTTGTGTGCCACTCATGGTAAGGAAATTGCTTTCTCCAAGTCCCTGTGAGTCCCTTTAGTCTCAACAGCTCAGGCTTTCTCATCTATCAAATGCAAGCAATTTGGAAATGCTTGGCCTTCATCTTTCACCTTCCCCAAGTAAACAGGATTTTATAAAAGTTAAATACGAGTCACTGTCTTTTGTTAAAATGAAAATACTGTGTTTTTAAAAAATCATTTATAATTCACATTAATGGTTCCTATCAGTTGTAAAGTCAAATGAAAGCCAGCCTTGTTAGCTGAATGCTTCAGTGTCGCAACAGAGAGGAGAGAAGCGAGGACCACTTACTTCTAAATGGCATTTCCTTAAGAATTTAAGAAATGTAATAGTGGGCTTTTAGCCATTGTTCTGCATTTTTTTTTCTTTTTTCTATTCTATGCCTGTGAGCAAGTCTAACCACTCTTCTGGGAGAGGCTGTCTTTCTAAATTATCTCATGTAAACATGAGTAAACAAGGTGATGAGTAGATTTCTCCACATTTGGAAAGATGTTCAAACAGCAGAAGCAGCAGATTTGTTACTTACCATTGCCTGTGTTAAAAGGATAAACCCGATGAAGGACTGAACTACAAAAATTCACCTTGTGTGCTGCTTTTAGTGGAGGACATGCTGCTGCTTTCCTTTTCTTCCAGGGGGGAAGTGGAAAGGTCAGGCACTGAAGGGAAGCATTTTGCTGTGTACAACAGATAGGCATCTCTGGCAGTAATTTAGAACACTTAAACAGCATAATAAAGGTTAGATCACAGCTCCTTTTCACCTGTCGCAGTAGGTTTGTTTATCAGAGAAGAGCCCAAGCTGCAGAGCTCCGGTATTGATTTTGAGCAGAAGGTTCAAGGATGTTCTGTTTTCAAGGTGTTTAATCAGAGCATGGAAGAAACAAAAAGCCCATGTTAAAACAACATTAGGATGCAGGTTTAATTCCACTCTGTGTTTTTCCTGAAGGTGTGAAAGTATTTGAGGAGGAGACAGAGGTTGTTTTGTACTTAACTGCTCTAAAACATTACAGCTTTTCAGACTACCAGGTATTGATAGGGGAGGCTCTGCCTGTCTGCCTGAGTTCATCCTACATGTCAACAAGGCCACTCCATTAGAGGTGAAAGTTTGCTGCAACACACAGCTTGGAATTTTACAAACGGAACTTTCTCAGATTGGAGGAAAAGGAAAGATTGTTCTGGTGGCCTCAGTGCCATGTTGCACAGTAGGGAAAGCTGTTTTAATTTTGTAGTCATTGAACACATTGCCCTCAGACAGTTGGATAACTAAACCAATGTTGCCATGCTATTAGAAAATCAAGATTTCTGAGGAACTAATAGCTTGGATAGTTAATTTTTGTTTTATCATTAATTAAGGGTAAAAAGCAAGAATATGAGACAGTATTACAAAATGTTGTATAACTTAATTCAGAAATTGTGGCTAACTCCAAAAGTAATGACCTTCCTAATGACTAACCAAGACAAAGAGGTATCTGTTAAGCAAGCATAGGTTCTAAAATTAGCCTCTTAGTAAAGATGCCAGGCCATTTGGGATTGGTGGCAACAGCTGAGTGAATAGCAACAATTAACGTTTTTAACTGCAAGTTTCTGTAAGGACATTTATTTAAGTTTGACTACCAGTGCAGCATATGTACCTGATTGTTTTATCCATCAATGGAGAAAGGTGAATAAGGTGTAGAAGGAGTTTTTATCTTTGAAGGATTTGATCACCTAATTAGAGAACAGAAAATCTGGATCCCAGTTACACTGAAAAAAAAATCCAGTGGTAACTGTAATGGCTTTGAAGCAAGGGATGATTAAAATGTACTCCAGGCATTTTCAGGGTTGGTGTTTGGCTTGCTGCAGGCAGTTTTCTCTGTGGTCACCTTGCAAAACAGGTGGTTAATGGCAGGTGTTTGCTGTCCAAGAAGTGATTTTTGTTAAGTGCCAGGCTGAACTGAATATGGAAACTTCTGGAATATTTGGTGAGCTTGGATTCAGCAGTATTATTCCCAACTGCCTTAAAATTAAAAAATACTCAAGAACTAGAAGTTAAAATGCTGACTGTTTAGAAACTGAGCATTGGCTTCCATTAACACAAGACCTCCTGTTTTGTTGTACAGTGGGTTTTTGCCGTGACTGAGGGGAGTTTCACTGCAGGTGAAATGCTGGGAATCAGTGTTCAGGTTTTCCTTCCAATAATACTGGTATTGTGCATTTGCAGATGTGCTTGGGTGAATGTTTGTGTAATAGATGAGTGCTTCCATTTCTTTCCACTGATTTACAGGGGAAGGTGTTTGTTTGGACAGGTAAGGGCAGCTGTAAGAAAATTCTGGAGCAGGGTCAGTGCTTGAGTGATTGTTGAGCTGCACTGTCATTACAGAGTGAGTGACAAAGTGAAATTGAAATAACTGAGCTCCAACCAGCTGAAGGATCTCACATGGGTGTGAAGCACTGCTTACCTTGTGGGGAGAGCTATTTTGCATGGAGGAGTTTGGCTGGGATGTCCCTGAATTAAGAGACAGGAATTGGCTGTATGGAAAAGAGGCACATGAGAGACAATGTGCCTTTAACCACTCTCTACTATGTTTATTTGTTTGTTTGTTTGTTTTTATCTGAATGAGATTTTACATTTCGAAGTGTTTTGTGGATGGGCAGGTGAAATGTACTGCATTACAGCAAAACTGACCCCGAGTGTGAAGCTGGCAGTGGGCATTGCATCAGGAATGACCTAAACAACTTCCAAAAATTGACAGATTTGTTGGTTACCTGGGTGGTTACTTAGTACATTACTTTTACCAGCAAGCTAAACTTTTTAAAAATGAAACTTGAGTTACTGAACAATTCCTTGTTGCTAAAACTGTTGGTAATACAAACTGCAGAAACCTGAGTGAACTGCAGATTAACCTCTTTCAATCCCAAATGTAATCAAAGCTCCTTGTTTATTTGTGTGTGGGTTGTATTTTGCTGGGGGATCTTTCTTGCTGATTTTTCCTAAGAACTGTTTTCTAAAAGTCATCTTCCTGCTCTGTTGCCCTCCTCTGATTGTTATCAGGTATTGTCCTAAGAAAGTATCGTTGGGATGGCTGGATGAAGGGGTACAGCCTTCAGGAAGTGGCATTTTGCTAGCCCACATTTTTAATGAGTCTGTTTGTGAAATTGCTGAGGATGCTCCCAGTTTCTTATTGCTGGGCTAAAGCCTGGGATGGTTTTAAAGCCTGACATTGCCACAAGGTGATATAAATGTGCATTGTGTCACTGGAAGCCTTGCTGCATAGCAGCAGCTGCTTTAGGTTGTTTTTTTTTAATTTTCTGGTGGTTTTTGCTGCAATAAAACATGCAAAGAACTTCTCTATTTATTATGATTGCCCAAATATCTACAGAATTTGCTGAAAATCTTGGTTAGATTGAAATGCAAGGCTTGTCTCTGCAGGATTGGATCTATATGGCCCTACACAAGGCTGTTTGTTCTCCTTTTCAGGACAAGATAAAACCATTAGAATTTCTCTTCTGCACTACCTTTGGTCTATAAAGTACTAACACTGAGAAAAGGAGATAATTTATCACCTTTTCTGTATTACCAGATGTCTCTTTAATTGATGGGAATCTTTTTACAATCACTTTAAAGAAAATGAATTGCTTTTGAGGAATTTTTCCCTCAATTGACAGCAACTTAATGAGGGGTTGTGACTTTGTAATAAATTTTAATTATTGTGTAGTTAATACTGCTAAAAATAACAACTTTAGCTTTGATACTGGATGATTGATTTTTGAAGCAACTTGTAAATAATTGATCTCTTGTTCCTTAATGGTTTTTCTGTTAAAGCTTTTTAAAGTAAAAAGGAAAGAAAAAAATTCAGGCAAACATTTCAGTAGCTAAAGAAGAGATAACGTAATGTCACAGTAACCACTGCTACCATAACTGGAGTTTTACACACTGAGAGCTGTGTGTTTTAATGGTTAAACCATGAAACAAAATTAGTATTTCTAGGTGGTTTTCTCATTCAGTCACTGACTCTGTAGGAATGTATTCACACAGAGCAGCCATTTGGTCTTTCACTCTACCAACTTTAAAATAGCGAGCAAACCCTGTCACGTGTTGTAATGCTAATAAACATCAGTTCTGGTAAAATGATTCTACAAAAGATGGCAAAACCCTGAATCATCCTGTTATTTTCAGAATACATGCTCAGTTTAGAGATGACAAGATGGCTCTTCTTCTCCACTGGTAGCTGCCAGTTCTTTTGGGTATTCCATGCTGTCAGTACTAGAGGGTCTCTGACTAGACCTTATGGCAGCCTTCTCCTCTGTTACTGCTGAGAGTTTTAATATTTGAAGGGAAGGAGCACGATTCTTCATTTCCAGCAGTTGTCAACCTTGTGGCATTGGAGATTTAAGTGACCTGTTAGAACAAGGCTGTTTGCATGCA
Organism: Geospiza fortis; assembly: GCF_000277835.1. Classification (NCBI taxonomy): domain Eukaryota; kingdom Metazoa; phylum Chordata; class Aves; order Passeriformes; family Thraupidae; genus Geospiza; species Geospiza fortis. The sequence continues at coordinate 264,970 of NW_005054550.1, read as the reverse complement.
GATATTTTAAATGAGGTGAGACACACTGGCCTATTTGGGTCCTTGCTTTAGAGCAGGACCATGCTGTGCATGTTTGCAAAGCACTCAGAGTTCCTTCAGAGGGAAGGTGCTGTCAGTGAATGTTGCTGCTCTGTGTGCGACTGGGGGCCGTTGGCAGTAATGGGACAGCGAAAATGGATTATCATTAATGTCAGCAAATACAGTTTTAATCATGTTAAAACCATATCTTTGTGAAACTAAATGAGATTTCTCATAACACAGCTACTTATTTGTATTCCCCATGCATTGCACAGACTACCTCACTATTCTTAAAGCAACTACCAATCACCACGAGGAGTCAAGCAGACGCTGCATTCTCCATAATTACAAGCAATTTTCCAATTGAATTATCCCATGATTTAATTCCTTACCTTGCATCTGGAGAGCATCAGCAATGTGCAGCTGTTTTGGCTTTGAGAATTAATTGTTGCTAAATGCATTAAGAGTGGTCTTGCTGCAATGATTTCAGAAAAGAGTTAATCCTACCTCATTTCTGGATTAAACTTCTATTTCTTATTTCCCATTCTCTTGACTCAAGATCATGATACAGGCCATGGGTTTAGTAGCATTTGCCCTGGCTAGTTGGGATCTTAATTCAAAATAAATACGTTTAGTCACTGAATTGAAATCATATTACAATGAGACACAAAGTTTAATAGAACGTGCCAGAGTCAGTAAAGACTGGAGGGCTGAGGATTAATGATAAATTATGTTAGTTTATCCAGCTGCTATGACTTCTTAGCTATAGCAAAAAAAGAAGAGATGGTAACTTTGCAAAGCACAAAATACCCAGTGAAATAGGTATAACTTTTCACATCACAGGGGTTTTTGGGAAGGCCAATACTTCAAATCTAGGAAGAGTGTATTAGTCATTTGTCCTTGAGGGAAGAATGGACAGGTATTCAGACTGGGAGTAGCATGTAGTTTATTTCTGAAAGTAGAAAAAGAATTTGAAGAAATACTGAGTTTTGTGAGGTTGAGATTATCATCAGGGATACCCAGAATCTATTAGATTACAGTAAGAATGGGATTTTTTAAATCTGGAGTCTCTCTTCTTTTTTTCATTAAGTACAAATACTGTAGCTAAAGGTCTTAGGAATTTTAAAATACAGAGGTGTATTTTCATAACTCTTGTAAGTTAATGAGGACATTCTTGAACTGCAGTTAGTTAAATAATGATACAAAGATGCATTTACTGCTGGGTTTCCTTGACTGCAGCAAAGTGTGTTGTGTTGAATCAAATCTACAAAGAAATGGAGAGTGCAGGATTTTATCTTATGAGCCTTGCAATAGAAAAAGGGAGTGCTAAGACCCCTGCTATAAACACTGTGCTTTTCAAACACCTTACAATGATAAGAACAAGTAGGTTCTGATTATATCTGAATAATATAAACATTGAGTTTGCCTAATGATTGTCTGGCTCATGATTACTCCTTCCAATGAGAATCATATTGTGCAAGTTTAACATAACCAGGGCACTAAGGCAACAAGCAATTGAATTAGCTGCTTCTTGCAAAACTTTCCTTTGTTCTCACCCAGAAAGCAGCTTTCTTGAAGGGCTTGTCTGCTAAAGAATTTCACACTGTTATTTTTATTCCTTTAAGAACGGTTTAATTTAGGAACATGGATAAGTAGCAAATGCCCTGAATTAGCTTCCTGCTCTTAAAAACCAAGTAATTTTTATCAGTTCTATTCTATGGCTGGAGATGTCTTATCTTGCTCAGGTACAAATTGTGGTTGCATTTGGAAAGCCTGTGTGGGCAACTGTGGATTTCTCACAAGCTGAAGAGAGAAACTCCTGAAGGAGGAGCAGTGAGAAAGGCATAGGATTGTTGGACCAACCAATAGAAGAATTTATAAGTCATTGCCTCTAGACAGTGGAGGAAACACAGAAGCAGTGGAATAAATGTGACCACATGGGTTTGAAAGGCATTGCTAATATAATAGTGGAATAAAGTAAGGAACAATGTGATGCCTTTAGGACTGGAATCCTGGAGGCAATATTTCTGCAGCAGAAAATGAAAAATCTTGTACGTGGAGCAGAGTAAGAATTTGTGTTCCAAGCAGGGATTATTGGCTGTGAATGAAAGCTGTAAGAGAGAGTTGTGAGTGTCTGTTAATTGCCACAGCAGTCAGCTATGAGGCTGGTGAAGATTTTTCTGTAAGAGAGAAGAATATTCTATTGCCATTGCATAAAAGAGCAACAGAGTCTAATGCAGTCTAGTCTGTTTGAGAAAAAGGAAATGTAAAAGGGGAATAGGTGTTGAAAAGAGCTCCTAGACTGGATCTTGCCATAACAGAAGTAAGATTACAAAATAGCCCTTTTCAGTCTACTGACATGAGACGTAGATGTTGACGTTTATAAATATATTTGAAGAAAGAAAGTTGGAAGTCCAGCTGAATGAGAAGAAAGTGCTGAACAAGGAACATGTGAACAAATAAATACAGGTCACAAATACTTTTAGCATGGAAATGAGGCTAAGATAATGAAATATCAGAGCTGTGAATTAGCCTTCCAGTGAAGGGGGTAATCTAGATAGTTTTGATGTAGCATTTCTCATTGTCCATTAACAAGATGGACAGGAAGAACTGGTGTTATTGTTATGTGTACCCCTTGCTGTAATGTACCAACAGTGGTAACTTCTGAATTATCCATAACACAGATAGTGGAGCAGGCTGATGGTGCACCCATCCATTTATAGTATGATGTGCTGAAAATCTCTGTAGCTCAGACCATACAGATCCTGTACTGAATTCCCAGCCTGCAACAGCAGCCACACCAGAGAGCTGTCAGTCTGGGGAGTGCTGCTGTTTCATACCAGTGTATGGGCTGTTTCATACCAGTGTATGGGCTTTGACTGCCCATTGTTGACTGGATGCTGGGTTTCCTCTGCCTTTCAAATGTCCTGGGTTTACGGTTTTATTTTCAAGTAGTTTTGGATGTCCTGATATAGAGTGTCTTTGCTGAATTTCTTTTTACACCTCGGAATGAAAGGCCTTCCCACCCCCAGAGGAGAGCAGGGGCTCGGTAAGCCCCCCGTGCTTTTTGCTGTGCTCTGCTGTGAAGGAGGAAAAGCTGGCACTTGACAGCTGCCTTGGCTCCCCCAAGCCCTCCTCCAGTCAGGCACTGCGTGCTGCACCGTTTACGTTTGGTAACTGAGCAATTAAGGATTTTGTATTCTAATTACCTGGCCAATTATGTGCAGTGCAAAATTCCCTGCTAGTACTGCTGTGATAGCCTGAACTGCAGACAGTCTTGTGATTAAACTGTCCCTCGATGATGAAGTCGATAATTAACAAGAAGGCATTTTGCTGAGTAGTGAACAAAGTCAAAGAAAGAACAGAATCAAGTTTTCAATGCTTTAATATGGTTTTAATGGTGCTCTTCTCAGGGACAAGAACTTCTCTGACCTCCCCTGAAATTAGAAATGCATACCCACATGCAGAAATATAGACCTGATTTCTTTACAAAGAGCATAATATTGATGATCAGAGGGTTGGAGGACCTACCTTGTGAGTGAAGACTGAAGGAGTTAGGTCTTTTCTCCCAGCAGAGGAGAATGTTCAGGGGAAAAACCTCACTGCAGTATTCCAGTACTTACAGGCCAGCTACAAAGAGAACACACTCTCTTCACAAGGAGCCACAAAAAAAGGGCAACAGAAACAAGTTGCACTGGGAGAAGGTTGATAAAGATGTGAGCAAAAGGACTTTTCTATAGTAACAGTCATTGGCTGGAAGAACTTCCCCACCTCTGGGTGTTTTCAAGGTGGGACTGGACAGGGGCTTAGATAATCTCCTCTAGGCTCCTGTTTCCATGAAAAGTTGGACCAGATTATCTTCTGAGGTCTCTCCCACTCTGGGCTGTTCTAGAATTTGAATTTTAACTTGGTAGAGTACCTTAAAAAGGTTTTTTTTCTGTGATACTTTCAGTAAAAACCTGTGCAGCCCATGCCAGCTCTAGTAACTGAGTGTCTGGTGTGGAGTTCTGTGCTTTCAGCCCAGAAGGTTTGAGTGTCACTTTCAAGCGACAACTAAAGATGAGGTTTTTATTGTTCATTTGTCCTACAGTTCCAAAGTAATTAGACATTTACTCCTCACAGGAGGAGTAATGTATGAACATGCAGTAAATAGGACAAAAAGCCATACAGCTCATCAATGTCAGCCTGGCATGAGCTAAAAGACAGGCAGACAGAAAAAAATATTCCATGTTATAGTATTTTACTTGAGCTGTTTTTTCTCTGAATGTCTGCTTGAGCAGAAACTCATCCAAATTCTGTTTGGAATGTATTAACTTTTATTGAGGGCTATCCACTTTAAAAATTTAATCCCTGTGAAGATGTCAGCTGAGAAAAATTGAAATACTCTAGCAAATGTGTTTTTCTCCCTTGAAAAATTCAAAATGTTGACAGACGTAATTATCCTGAGTGAGCAAATCTTACAATTACAAGTTATCCTTAACATTGTGGACATAATTAAATTATGGTAACTGATTTATATGAAATAAACCAGATTTTTTTTAATTCTTTCTAAAAGTTTTATCAAGACAACTGGAAAATATAAATGGGCTTATATAAACATCCTTTGGTCTGATAAAATTAATTTTGTACGTGGAAGAATATATTTTCCTTAGAAAAGGAACTTCTGAAAATGACTTTTTGAAGACAAGATACAAGTAAAATCAAGGGCTCTGCTCCTGCTAATATAGTTCATATTCCCGGCAATCATCATTTGGTAAATTGGTGCCTGAAAATGGGTTGACTAACATAGGAACCTGGCACCCACAGACCTCATGCAATTACTCCATTATACTTTCTACGTCATAGAGATTTTCAGCTGACTCAAATCTGAGTCATTTTGTTTCGTTGTTGGTTTTTTGTTGGTTTTTTGTTTTGTTTTGTTTTTTTTAATTTTGTGCTTAGATTCTGAAAGAGCTCCCCTTGGTTAAACATATTGCCATCTTCTGTAAAAGAGGAATGTGCCTTCCTCTGGTGTGTTTTGAGCAATACTCATCCTTAGAGCAAGTAGTTTGTGAGTTCTTGTGCGCAGAAGCTTCTACTTCACTGGTTTTAATGGTGTAAAAGGCACAGAAATTTGCATGTGATCTCTCTGAGGCAGTCTCACTGTGTCATTCATCAGCTTAATGAGATTAATGGAAATAGCAAAGCCAAAGTGAGCTTCATCTGTTACAAGCCATATACTGGCAAGCTCAACTTTCCTTTAACCAAAAGAAAACAGCAGTAACTTCCTTTAACCTCTTTGGTGTTCGTTCATGCCAACCAACCACATTGTATGTGACATCAAAACTGAGCTGGACTTCCAAAAAGGAATCCTTATCATACAGTTTGCACTGTCAAACCTGGCTGCAAGTCCTGAACTGCAATAACGTGGTCCTATTCAATTTAGTTTTCCTTTCCTGTGTTCAACTTGGGACAAGAACATGCAAATGGGAAATGTATTAGCTCTATTTGATAGGAATTCATGCTCTTCTCTAGAAGTGTGTGAAAATCTGGGGATCAGCTCTTCTGATGTCCTAGGAAATTTATCTCATCTTACAGAATTTTATCAAAGCATGAAAAAATCTTAACTTGATTTTATGTTTTGGTTGTCCTAAGATGTTTAGGTATCTGATAGAGAAGCTTTGTAAAATTACTTACCTGCCTCTGTAAATTGTTAGGAATCAAACCAGAATTCCCTACAGGTGCTAATTTTTAAGGCATTGTAGTTAATTATGACCTCCAGTGAACTAACCCTTGGGGAGGACCTGATTTGGGAATGACAATGATAACATTTCTAATTTTGTTTGAGACTGAAGGTGAGAGCTCCCATGCCATGAAACCAGAATTTCAGCATGTCTGAGATATTTTTGCAGACACTGGTACTGTATCATACCCTTTGAGGAACTGGTGCAAAGAGTACTCTAATGTGTAGGTATGGAATAGGCATCTAAACCAACTTCCAGCCTTGTCCATGTTTGATCTCTATAAAAAGATAGACCTTCCCTTTTTTAATTTTCTTTTTTTAGTGCCAGCTTTAATTGCCTTCAATACTTTATTGTAATGAGTACCAGAAACTAAGAGTGTGTTCTTTTACAGGTTTTCCTTTTATCAGTTTTCAAACTGATACATTTAAATGGCTACATTTCACTTCATCCTAGTGTTAGTACTGATCAATTTAACATACAGTAAATTATCTTCTTAGTTTAAAAACAAACAAACAAAAAGGAATACTGGATTTATTGAATAATTTTTTCAGAAGATTTCAGAGCCTGACTCTCCTTTATCTCCATGGGGTTCAGATACCTGGGCACTTTTATGTACTTAACAGCCTGTAAAAAATATGTCTATAGCAGATGAGTGCTATTTATTTATAGGTTTTCTTTAAACCTTGCCACACTATAGTTAGAATGTTTGATACAAATGGGGCTTTTTAATCTGGACAAGTAATTTCACTGATTTGGTGTTCTTCTCCCATAGTTAGCAAAGTGATTTGTCCTTCCCTTTTGAATGAGACTTAGCAATTCTCCTAAAAGTTGTTATCATAATAATTTCGTGTGTATGAATATGCTTGAAATCTGTGGTTCTTGAGAAGCTTGTTACTGAAGCAGTGTGGCTTAATTGACTTCTTGGGTAAAACACCATATTGCTCTTAGATCATCTGTATTCACCAGCTTTGAAAGAATGCAGATACAGACC
>NW_005054550.1:250701-258212 GCF_000277835.1 Geospiza fortis | reverse complement strand
CATTATGATTATGCAGAGGGATATATCATTTCATGTTTGACTGTATGTTTCTGACTGCTGCACAAAACTCGTTTGTAAGTGGGAAAGATCAGAGACAAGTATAAGGAGTTTTCAAGTTACCAAACTGCCTTGGGGAGCTGAGCTCTTAGAAAGTTAAACAAGTGTCTTCCCATTATCCTGAATAAAATGCACTTGGAAGGCACTGATGAGAGGGGAGGGACAAGGAACTGTATGGCAAGGCTGCTGCCTCATAGTTCTAGACTTCCACTGGGGCAGTAATTCTGGCTTCACAACTCAAGGGTTCCTCCATGGCTTTACAAAATGGGGAGATGGCAGGAGGGATGACTAGATAAATAATTATTTTGTTCTGATTATCTTATTTTAATCCTAGTGATTGCAAGGACATGCAAAAATTCTGAGGGATGATTCTAAAGCAGAAACCTATAGCTCTGGTGGCATCAAGGTAAAACCAAGTCCTGTGCCTATCACTTGGGTGTATTCTTTTCAGAATGTCAGGATTCACAAAACTTGTCATTCAGTTGCTATAATTTTATCTGGTGGTTAGGAGTAGACTCATTACACTGGGACCACAGAGGGGAATGAATCAACAATGAGCCTTGTAAGAGACAAGTAACTAAGTTGCTGGGGAAACTGGGAATTGTTTCTAGTAATCTTGTTTACTAGTAAATGCTGTAGTCTGTAAAAGCAGAAATGTTTCCCTCTGCCAATACAAATTCATTAGTTTGCAATTTACAGTCTAAGTTGATACAAAGCCAAATTCTGCAAGAGCAAAGTTTTATCTGCAAGGAGACTGTGCCGTTGGTATAGTAGTCAATTGACTGGAAAATGCATTCTTGCTTTCCTTGAAATTTAGTTTAAAAACATAAATGCATGTGGATTTGTCTAAATAATAAGTTTCATAAATGATAAAAACCAGAGAGGGTGGCAACAGGTCTCCTCACTCTAATGTGTATTTCTGTAGAGCTGCTCAAGGAAAGGAGGAGGCCTGGAGAGCCAGAGAAGGAGGTTGGTTGGAATCACAGCCTGGGGATTGTTGTATCTGCTGCTGCAGCACGGAGCAGCGTTGTCAGGGGGCTGAGCAGCTGTGGTGACAGGGAGATCTATTGTAGGGGACATGGCCTTTAACATAAGAGCTGTGGATTTGCAAAGATCAGGGCAGTGAAAATGGAAAATGGGGCAAGCCCTCTCCCTTCAGTGGCATAAAATGAGAGGAGTGACTGCAAATGAACTCTTAACTCTTCCCTGGGAACCTTTGCTGGTGTACTTTAGGATATATACAAAGATGCAGAAGTTTACCCACACAACCTTGGGCTACTGTCCTTTTGTACTTAAAATGTCTTAGAAAGTTTGTTGTTTTTTCAGTAAAGCAGTATGCCAGGTCTTGGATTTAGGGCAAAGAAACCCAGAGAGCCTTAGGTTCTACAATCTGAAGTAAAAAATGGCTGGGATTGAAGCATTGTCCCTTCAGGAAATCAATATAAAAAACAATTGGTATGAATGTATGAAAGAGCTTAGGGTCTATACTTAAAGCAGAAACTGTTCTGCTTGTAACTATTCTTACCTTTCATGTCCTTAGTTATCTTCTAAAAAAACCACCATGCAACTTCTCTGTATTATGTATAAACTTAAATCTACAGCAAGAGAAGGTTTCTCAATTATTTTATATGAAATCAATATAAAATGGCAGAAACTTAAATTCTTTGTTGAAGATTCAAGAGAAGATGTCAGTTACATTGATTTATTTTTGATGGAGGTGGAACTTGTTTAGGCAGTGCAATCTACATCCTGCAGACCAAATTATTGGGGCTTTGTTTGCTTGTTTAATTCCACAAATCATTCCTATATTTTCCTTGCAGAAATATCACTTAGGGTTTCACAGAAAACCCTTTTTCTCACCATGGGGTTTCATAGTAGTCACTGGTAGAAATGCCATTGACTGGTACCTTTCACAGGGCTTAGTCTTTCTTCACTAAAGAGATGTGTGTGGTTAAACTATCCCAAAAGCAGGGGGTTGAAAACAACATTTCTCCCCTTATTTTTTTGGCTGGGAATCTCTTCCCTGGAAGAGAGGCCTTCTTAGTGAAACGTTTAAGCATGGGAAGCATCCTGGTTTCCAAAAGATAGCATGTTTCAGTTGGCTGGAAAAGTTTCATTGAAGGATCAGTCCTACTTTGGACTGTCATGGGCACTTCTAAGCAGTCTCCTGCTCAGTCTCTGCAACTGGTTCTCTTTTCTCTGTAATGCATTCAACATTGTTCCTTTTTTATGTCTATAATGGCAATTACCTTTTCTTGAATAGAGCTGTATTTGCAACTGAATAAAAACTTACAATAGTCTTCGATAGTTTAGATAACTGGGTAGTTTCTGGGAGAAATGACATTAAAATACTTTGAAAACATGTCCTTTTTCAAAAGAGAAGTGGCCTTTTCTTAAAGGATTCTGTATACTTTACTGAGGTAGTGCTATTAAAGGGAATGATTAGACATGTTTTTATTAATAATTCAGGAGGATACAATCCCACTTCTATTTGTAGTCCTGCCCAGCAAATCACAGTGTCACATTTGGAACTCTATTTCAGCTCACTGTTCTCAAAGTAAGAATGTATGTGCTGGCATGGTAGGGATATTATAAGACTAAACTTGGAAAAACATCAAAAATCTTTTCTTCAGCTTTGCTTTAAGAAGCACAGACCTCATGCAATATTAAATTTTGGGGGGAAATAATTGTATTTTCTCCTTAATTTTCTCCATATTTTCTAGGCATTTCTTTTTAGTCTGGAAGCAGCACACTGCTCTGACTTGCATTCTTATAAATCTGGGCAGTATTGCTTCAGAGTGTTCTTTTCCCAGAAGTGGGGGTTCTCTGGCAAGCTGTTGCCAGCCAGCACCCAGCCAGGTTTCACAGGGTTGTTGGGACTGCACAGAGTTTTAAATAAAACTGAGCTGTGAGACTTCTCTGCCATACTGTGCCACTACAGATGTGATCATATAAAGAAATCAAACCAATGCTGTGCTTTAAAATCTTTTGGGATGATTGTTAGGATTTTCTTTATGAGGAGGACATCTTCAAAGTTCTTTTTGGAAGAGAGTGCTATTTGTCGGGTTTCTTTGGTGGTGGTGGGTGTGTTGCTTTGTTGTTTTTGTTTGTTAGTTTTTATTTCCTTTCCCACAACACAGGTTTAAAAATCACTTGCCTTTGTAGTCTCCCAGTCCCTCCTCCTTAGGCTGGGAGGGCCATAAAGCCTGAGAGTTGAAGTAGGACCCTTACTCATTGCTGGAGGAGCACTTGCAGAGTGTTCAAACCAGCCTCCAGAGAGATCGCATTTGCAGGCAGTTGTTTTAAGCTTGGGAAAAGCTTTTGAGTGACATGATTGTCTTGACATTTGATTTAATGCATGAGGTTCTTAAAAATGTTGCAAGTAGTTAAAGATGGTGGATAGGAGAAAACGAAATTAACCCCATCATGTGGAGCAGCAGCAGGGCGGCACCTCCCTGCTAAGGTGGCTTCCCCTGCCCTTTCCCTGTGTGGGGTGGTAGACTGTGAAGACTGCTCTCCTTGGAGTCATGTCTGGTCATCTGTGGAAAACAAATTAGTTAATAGATTTTCAGGCCAAAGGAGACCTTTTTCATCATCTGACCTAGTAGTGGATAGAAATTGATCTAGTAATCTTTGTATTGATTCTGCTAAGTTATTTATTAAAAGTACACCTTGATGAGAGATGGCTACCATCTGCTTTGCTTGCTGTGTTGAGTGGCAGTGCGTAAGGCACACTAAAATTTGTCAAAGTTTTTCATGTTCCAATGTTTTGAAGAGAGAGGATGAAAAAAAACCAAGTTTCTGATAAAGGCAGTAGATTGCACTTGTAATTTATGTGGGAATCTCAAGAGACTGAAATATAGGAAAAGGATTTTGAGGGTAGAAAGGTCACATTCAGTTTATCCTTTATACAGTAGTTATCCTGAAAATTAATTAATTACTTGGCTGAAAATGTGTGTTATTTACCTTATGAAAGAACTGCTTTAAAAGATGCCAAGGTCAAGACGCCGTATAAAATGATTGTAGTCAAACTTCTTCCAGACTCTGCTTCCTTTCACAGCCTGACCCACAGCCAGGTCACTGGTACTGAGAGCTGTAGCCAGGTACCAGCTCCCTGAAATTTCTGCCTGTGCTCCAAGTCCAGGTCAGTAGTGAAGTCAGAGCAGCACAGGCTGAGCCTCCCACCACAGCTGGTGCCTGACTGCAGTCCCAAGTTCAGTTCACCAGCTGATGTTATGATTGAAACCTTTTCTATGTCACTGTCAAAACAAATGTCTTCATACAGCCCCTATTGCCATGACTTTCTTCCTGCATGTCATTTGAGACTGAGCTTTGTCTTGGTATCAATTGCTTGTATTATCCTTTCTATTTATCAATTATTTCACCTTTTATTTATGGTTACCCTACCTTTATGACAGTGGAAGTCTTTGTTGCCTATTGTATTCTTCACAGTGTATATTATATAGCAAGGCTCACTCTCCTCTTGTGAAAATATTTCACAAGAGTACCCAGCTCCTCTCTATTATGTTGTAAGACTCATTTCTCAGCTCTGAAGCCACTTAACTTCTCCCATGTTGATTCTCTGGTGTTCAGAATGTCAGGATCACCTCTTTATTCCTTTAAAAATACTGGTTTAATGCTGAGTTTCTCTTTGAAATTCTCTGTTTTTCTAAGAGTTATTAAACATAAAATCTCTAATATTTTAGATAACTCCTTTAGCCATGTCTTTCAGAATATGCCAGTGTTACCCCAGAGTAGGTCAATTGTGTTCAAAAGAGCAAAAAAAGAGAAAAAAGGAAGTGTTCAGTGATCAGTGATTTGCTCAAAGCTGTGCAAAGTCACAAGTGTGGTCTGAATGTACAAATACAATATCTATGAATAATAAGCAGTCACTGGTGAAATGTTGAAACACTTGCAAACAAGTAGCAAGCACCTTTTTTTGTACCCCTTATACCTGTTTTAAAAACCCCTCTGATTGCAGCTGCTGCAGTTGCCTCCTGATCCAGCACTGAATATGTTTCCATATGTTTCAGTGACCAGGAATCCAAAGGATGGGGTGTGTCTGGACAGGGATTTTGGCACACCACCATTAGAGTCAGTCAGCTGAACTCTGCCTTGGCAAGAGGCTTCCATTTTCAAAGCAGCCAAGACTGTGATCAAGCAGCTCAGCTGCAACCAGGTGAAATGTGATCTGGGCCTCTGGCTGCTGTTTTGAACCAGAAGTAGCTCAGCTGCTCATTTGAGTTGAATTTATTTTAATAATGTATTGTCCTTTTAAAATGCATGACTGCAGTGGGTCAGTCTGAGCAGGAAAGGTATTTCTTCAGTGCTCAGCAGAACCTTAGCTGCTCTCACACCGCAGTGTCTCTTCTGATAGCAGAAACTCAGTTTTAAGTGACTGCAGAATACTTGGATAGACGTCAAGTGAGTCTGCTCCTTAATTTCTGTTTGAGGGCACTATTTATGTGCAATTTTAGAGTAAATGGTGAGTGTGGAGTCTGGTTGGCCTGTTAGCTTTTTTTAACATATTGTGCCTGTTTGTATGAGGCTCATGTATTCCCCTAAAAATAAATTACATTTGTTTATACATCATTGAAGTCTAAGAGCAGAATTTTAATATTTTCGGTTATTTTATAATATTTCTGGCTTTAAGAAAACATCTGCTTCATAAAATATCTGTGTTAAATTCTTGTAGTATTTGTCTAGGGCTTTCACACACCATACTTTAAAGGTATGTTGCTAAGACAACAGATGTTCTTGTATTAATTAACATAAAGGTCTTCCTTAGTTTCCTTCCTTCTTACTTTATTCTGCTTCTTCCAGATCCATGGTGAAGGGTAGGATACTTCACTATATCATCTGATGGAGTGAAATAAATGCTTTCTGCAAGCTTTCAGCATTTTAATTAAATATGCAGATAGCTGAGGAGCAGTATAGATTACATTTTTTTATTAAAAACATGGATAAGGTACAACGTTAATCAGTGAAAAAGATCTTGCCCTTGCTTTTCTTAATGGATTCTATTAGTCATTAGATCATTAGAATGAGTTCAAAGCGCTCCCTCTTCGTCTCATACTGTCACTTTGCTAATACCACTCTCTTATGAGTCACCTTCCCTTTTAGGCTGTAATAAATTTTACCTCTCCTACTCTCTTCTTTACTTCCCAGCACCCACTTATTTGATTTGTTGTGTAACTTTCAAGGAAAGGCCATGTTACCTGGCTGAGGAGATTGAGAAAGATGCAACCCAAATGAAACAGTGAGGCAGTGAATTAGCTCTGCAGGTTCATATTCTGCCTTGATTTATATTCTTTCAAACGCTTTTGAAGCACAAACCATGTGCTGGTCTCTGGAAATGAACACTTCATCCTCTCCCTCCCCTCCCCCCAGGGCTGACATTAGCTACTTAACGCAAATTCTGATTTATGCCATGGGCCAAGGCTTCTGTTTGATGCCTCCATCACTTCCCGAGTGGGGAGCTTGAAACAAAACAAAATGCTTGGAGAAGTGCTCTTTGCCCCCCTGCAGCACAGGTGTGCTTGGGAGCAGCAGGGTGGCAGGAGCAGCTCTCTGTCCTGACAGCAATCAGCAGTACCAGTGAGACACGAGGTCGGCCATGGCTGTGGGACCTGTTCAGGCTCTGTTCAAATTCAGCCAGTCACCAGGGGCTGGAAGTCATTGCTGTCTGCAGGACGCTTGATGGTCAGTGAGAAAAGTGTTGGAGAGCTCTGTCTTTTCCATCAAAGCACTCTCCACAGGAGCTGGCACTAATTGGCCACCCCTGTTGGTGGTTTCAGCAGTGAAACCAAAGATTCTGAGCTGCCCTGTCAGTCAGTCCTTAGGGCAGATTCACATTGTGGTAGTGAGGTAATGTGTTGGGACACATTCTAAAATTTTGACCTATATACTTGTTCTAAGAAAATCACTGATTTTTCATACTTTGAGCTGGGAAATTGGCTGTGAATACTGCATTTATTCCAATCTTTTCCCAAAAAGTACAGGACAACGGTTTCCAAAAACTTTGTCTTTTCCTTTGATGCAAGAGGAAAAAATGCAATGACCCCCACCCAGCCTGCTACCATGCCCAAGGAACTGTGAGAGCAACAAAAACTTGTAGCTCATAGCTGACTCATAGGACCAAATCCACAGCAGATCATGGAGAGTTTTGTAGGAGAGAATCCTGGTAAGGGGAATTTTTAAGGAAAGCCTGTTTTGCAGGATTAGGTCAGTGTTTTGCACCCTGACTCTGCTTAAAGAAAAAGGTCTTCACTAATAAGATGGCCATGATATAACGAGAAGTGTCTTACCTGAAGAATGAAGAATTGACTGCTTCTGCAAACACTATCTTAAGCATGTTGCTTGCTTGTCTAAATAGTTCTATTTGAAATAGCTTATTTGTATTATGGCTTAATTTTCTCCTTCTGTTTGTCTCTTCTTAGGAGTGAGCTGCATGT
>NW_005054550.1:241307-250691 GCF_000277835.1 Geospiza fortis | reverse complement strand
TAATGCTCATCCAGTCCAAGGGTGTGTTTGCATTTCAGTGCAAACATAAAAGTTCAAACAGTGAATTAAGAATGACTTCTCTAAAACATGTACTTCCTAAAGAGTGATCTATATTGTACACAAAGAGCACTTCAAATAATTTCCAGGGGGAAAAAGGTGTTTGTAGAACTTTTCCATCTGTTTGCAGATTATTCATGACTAAATTAATAGAATATTCCTACGTTATTCAGTTATGGCAATGTGCACCTTAGAAATGCCTTGATAAGGTGTGCTTCAAAGACCGTCTGTATTTGAAATAGAACAGAACAAGACTTGCCTGATCTGGTGGTACATCAGAGGGATATTTCATGATTCATATTATTTGTAGTATAGTGGTTTCCAGGATCTGCATTTCTGGTAAAGGTAAGGTCATTTACAAAAACACTTCTATTGTCGAAGATAAAATGAAAAAAGGTTATCTCAAAGTTTCCTGAAGCTAATGAGGAGACTACAAACCCCAGATGCTGAAATGGAAAATTTCAGTGCCCTTTGGATGAGGCCAAGTATTTATTTATTTTTATTAAAGGATTGCATTTATTTATCAGGATATACTTCTGATTGCTTTCACTGTTTTCTTGTCTTACAAAGTTTTTAAAGAAAGCCTAGTTCTGATTTTTAGAAGTGAAATGTAGGGGCAAAAAGAAAAGTTTTTCGAAAGACAACAAAGTGCTGGATGCAGAGACCTGAACTGTATGGTAGCTGTACTTCCTCAAAGGTTGTGTTTGCTGCTGAGTCTCCTGTGCTGGGAGCCAGATCTTGTTTGAGTTATGGCCTTGGCTCCTACACACTTTGTTATGCATTTATTAGGTTTGTAGCTTGGTCCCAGAGATAAATTTAGGCAGTTGTCTGATATTTCATGATGTTTTCCCTTTTTTTTTCCCCCCTTCAGTTTTCCTCATTACAAGCAATGTAACATGCAGCTGTGATAAATTTAATCTGATGACAATGTGTATGTCTGGTATCTGATTCATCTTTGATTTCATGGCTGAGTCCCAAAGAAGGGAGAGAGGGAGGAAATTGGGGGATCATGGTGGCAAGCAGGATTTAGATGCTGGTAGAGATGATGAGTATCAGCAAGGTTTGCTCAAGCACAGAAGTAAGTAGCTAAAGCGAAACCAATGTGCACAGGTGGAAAAATACTAAAACTGGAGATAAGAAAAATGCAAATTAGATATCAGTGGTTTAAGAATGAGTCTGTAAGGCCATCAAGAAAGCTTCTGGGTGCTTTCTTGAGAGAGTGATACACACAGGAACTGACATTGATTGCTGGAATTCACCCATCCAGTTCCATCAGCAAAGTTCATTCAGTCATCCCCTTTACCTCTCCTAGACCACTTCAGAGAATACAAATACCTTTGCTGCTGCCACTGCTGAATGCTAAATAAATAAGTTAATCCTCTAATAAAATTTAGACATGAAATAAATAGGTCAATCCATTTATTCCCTAACTAGGGTTCAGAAGGATAATGAGGTTTGGCTGGAGGCAGCATGGTGTCCTGGAAGCATATTGCTGTTTAGCCTGCTAATGATTGTGGTATACTTATTCCTAATTCATTTTAAGGCATTCTTTTGTTTAGGCTTACAAAAATTTAGCTCAACAAAACACTGAAAAACAATATTTCGAGAAACAAACCCACCAACAAGCAAAACTTTAGTGTCTCATGCTTCTACTTAGAATAAGTGTAAATTTTTGTGATTTTGGTCCTGTCTTGTTCTGTAGGTCTTGCATCCTCTCATGGCTTTACCACCTTTGTAATTCAGCTGTACAAAGTCCTCAGAGAGGTTCCACATTCATGTCTGTGTGCCACACACTTCCATGTCTGTTCAGCTGCTCCATTGATTTTGTAGGTGGTCACATTTCTGAAGAACATCTCTGAGCAGTCGCAGTGGTGCTTTCTGAATGATCAGTGCCCTAACTTTGGTTTCATTTCCTTCTTTCTCCCCAGAGCAAAGTGTGCCAGTCTGTGAGACAGTGTATGAGGTGTTTGCCATAATGAGGACATGACTCAATGAGGTGCAAGGATATTCCCCCTTTCTGAGGATTTGTAATCTAACTTTTATGAGAATGCAAAAGAGTCTTGTTTCTTTTGCCTAAGCAGCAGACACATTCTGCTAAAAGACACTTGTGGATACCAGCTGAGGTCTTGAAACAGGGCTATGTTCCTCTCTCTTCAGATGTGACTTAGTTGGAAAAGAGCTGCTTCACTTGTTACCCTATTTCATAGGGTTACCTGATACCTAAAAGCTTGCTGGCCTTTTCTTAAAAGGTGCTGCCTTTCTGGACAAGTAAATTAAATCCCTATGTGGCATTTGATTATGTGGGAATTAATCTGGTATGAATCACATTTTAAGGCTCAGATGAAAGGTGCTACAGAAATGCAAAATATTTATTGTGTCTTTTATGAACAATTCTCTTGTCATGTATGCATATTCACTGCAAATTCATATTGGCATTTACTCTCCAAAAATGCTCTGCCTTTTTGTTATTGTTGTAGGATTGATTTCAGTACTGTCTAGTTTTTGAAAGGCTTTCTTTTTTTGAACTGAAATATGCAAATCACAGCAGTAACAGAATCTTCAACTTCTTTTCCCTTTAATTAAATTTAGCAATTACAGTGCCTTGGCACCTATGTGAACCACCATATGTTATTCCTCTTTCTTATTGTTCTCAATTAGGGTGTTGTCTGGTATGGGGGTTTTTGTCTGCTTCTTCTGCAGTGATTAATATAATAGAGTTATAATCTCACTTATAATCAAACTTTCAAGAAAGGTTATTGGATTTGAGGTGACTTGTATGCAAGCAATTTCCCAACAGCCAAACTGAATGCTTGCAATTTATGGGTTGTCAAACCTTTATCATTTCATGGCCAGATTATTACTACATCTAATAGACAGGTTTCTGGGTTGTTGGGTTTTGGTTTTTTTATTTTCTTTGCATTTTAGGGGCAGTATCTGTGCTTCATTAACTACAGTGTAATTTCATAGGAGGCCGTATTTTTCAGATACTTTGTAATTGTCTTGTTATCGAGGCAGCACAAAGCAGTCCCCTGTCACCATGAGAGCTCCATGCATGGTGAGATGTAAGCAGAGCTGACTGGAAAATATTATTTGCTTTCATGAAAAAACACAGATTTCTTCTTTCAAACTATACATCCTCTTATGTATTAGGAAGATTAAAAAAACCCAAAAAATATATAGAAAAGCTACCTTTGCAAGGAACAAGAGAAGCACTCAGAACCAGCACACACACGTTCTCTATATAGGATTTTCTTGTTCTCTCCTTGCAGTAAGTGCCATGTGCATACAAGGAGTGATGTAGTCACCAGGCTTGGTACTTTGCGAATGCTAAAAGAGGGAGAAAGAAAGTGTGGAATAGTTCCTTTGCTTATAGAAGATAAAGATTGATTTTATTCATGACTGAAGTAGGTAATTTTCTAGCCGTAGGAAAATAAATGTTGGGCTAGAAGTGTCTTTGTTTTCTCACTATATAAAGGTTTTGGTTTCAACCTGACCATCATACTAAGGAACTATGACAGACATTAGAGCATTTTCCCCAAAAAATGACAGTTCTCTTATAATTGAGATTGTACTAAGTCTCAGCTGATATGCTGAGTGCTAAGGCAGGACAGATCTTTCTAATCTATCTGAAATAATAACTGCAAAATTGAAGGAAGTGTCAGCACCCATGAGAGGGTACATCATGGACAAAATGGAAAGGCAGATATGATTTGATTTTTTTTTTTTTGAAGCAGCTAGCTAGGGAGGAAGGGTTCTATATTAAAAGTATCTGAATTACAAAGGCCAACATTAACCAGCTCTGAAGGTTTTAGGGTGATCTTCATGAAATAAATGGCAGCTGCAACTCTGTTTCAGTCTGGGTGACTATCCACGTACCAGAAAGCATCTGTCATAAATTGATAGCCCTGCTGGAAGTCTAGAGGCCAAGGAACAAATTGCCACTATTATTTCTGTGAAGCCAAGATTATTCTGTATGCTATAGTGTAGGTGGTGCTAGCTTTACCCAGTACTTAACCCTCCTAGAAAATATGAAATATTTTGGTTCTTTTGAGTGTTGTTATATTTCAAAATGGCTTATGTTCCAATTGTTTATGAACCATGATCCTTGATCAGCCTTCATCTTTCCCACACAAGGTGTTAAAATCTTCAAATAGCCGGCTGTTTTCAAACCCTTGAACACACTTTAATATTTCAAGCAATGGCATCAAGTTGTGTTTTCTGTATATTGCTCTCTTTTCAAGGATTGCAGACTGAACTGTATAGGACCACGGAGGTTGTTTTTTATGGCTTTATATATCATTTCTCACCACCCTATTTTGTGTGGTTTGGGTCTTGCACACTTCATTTACTACAAAGTAGATGCTTTTACCTTAATATAAAGTGATATCTGATTTCCATCTAGCTGTACCAGGTTAGCATTTCCTCAAAAGAGCATTTTATTGGCTTTGTAGGCTGTGCAGTGATATAAAATGGTTACCAAGCTCTAGTTGTCTGCCATTTCCAAATGAAGACAATCTTCCATTTAGAAGCATTCTGCAATTTTCGTTTGAAACCTTCAAAAGTGGTAGAGCTTACACAGCATTTTAAAGGAGAAAAGCATATGTACAACATTATTCATGATGAGGCTCTGGGAGACGTTACAGTGGCCTCCCATTTCTTAAAGGGGGCCTACAAAACAGATGGAGAAAGACTTTTTCAGGTAAGGTAGTGGTTGGATGAGTAGTAATGGTTTTAAATTGACAGAGAGCAGATGGAGATTATTTAGTAGGAAGAAATTCTTCCCTGTGAGGGCAGTGAGGCAGTGGCACAGGTTGCCCAGAGAAGCTGTGAGTGCCCTGTTTCAGGAAGTGTTCAAGTCCAGGTTGATTGGGATTTTGAGCACCCTTGTCTAGTGGAAGATGTCTCTGCCTATGGCAGGTGGATTGGAACTGGATGATCTGGAAGGTCCCTTCCAACCCAAACCACTCAGTGATTCTCTTAATTTGTTTCAGGGTCACCCTTAAAGCATTTGTGGATTTTCATTAGTTTCTTTGCAAAATCAGTCAAACGTGCCATATGATTTTTTCAAATAATGCCTCTCACACTCACTAGACAAGCAGTAATGAAAACTTTATTTACCATTCAAACTTGACATCAGCAGTCATCCTTGGAGTATCCACTGCATGTGAAAGCCTTTGTCTTAGTGCTAGAAAGGGATGCCAGGTAAGGGTCATTGCAAAAAGAGCTGGTAGGATTAGCAGGTCTTATTTAAACTTCCTAAGTATGAGATCCAGTCAGTATGCTTGTACTGACTTCAGTTCTACTTTCTATGCAAATTGAAAAATGGTGTGAAAACTCACTGACTTGCTTGTAAGTGTTCGGTTTGGAAGGGACCAGTGTATAAAGAAAGCATAGCAAGAGATGGTCACTCTAGGTCAGGCCTGTCATTTTTGCCTTTCATATCAGGGTGTTTACTTCCTTGCAGAGGTTTGAACATCAAATATCTCAAATCACAAAGGTTCAAAGATTCCACATCTCATTTGTTTATGCTGGAATGCTGAATTATAGCTTTGGAGAGAGGATGCTGGTTTCATGCACCTCACCAGTTTTCTTCTTCTTCCATCTCCTTCTGTTCAGAGTTCCAAATCACTTAATTTTCTTACAAGAATGCCAGAAGTTGAAAGTGACTGCTGGATCTTTTCTCCCAAATTGAGAGTCATGGTGGTAGGTGTATGATTACATTTAATAGGAAAAACAGGATTCCTCTGAACAGTAAAATTCAGTAGCTGTTCAGTGCTGAAGGCTGCCAAAAGAACACAGTTTTTTTTCTGTTTCAGCAGTTCTGTTTGCTTCCTTTTGCACATTTTTCCTAAAGGAAAAAACCTATCAACCATATCTAGAACAAGGGCTACAGCCATTGTGATTCTTAACTAAATTAAATATTCTGAATAGCTCATCTTCAAAGATGGAAATGGTTTGAAAGCTTTCTCAGTCTACAAGTGTCTGCCATGTTCCCTTCAGAAGCAGTTCCATGTTTGTAATGAACTGAAAAGACTTGTTGTTTTCCCTTTTTTTAATAAAAAACACTCAAAAAACCCAACAAAGACAACCAGTTTAATAG
The DNA here is from genome assembly GCF_000277835.1 of Geospiza fortis. NCBI lineage: Eukaryota > Metazoa > Chordata > Aves > Passeriformes > Thraupidae > Geospiza > Geospiza fortis. Next base: position 244,534 of record NW_005054550.1, on the reverse strand, counting down.
AAAAGCCATTAAAACCTTGCCAGTTGGGATGAAAAATGCTGCCTGCAGGAACTGTGAGAGTGCATGCTGTCAGATATGACATACATGCACAAACACCTGTGGGCTTATTAGAGCCTCCATAGTGATGTGCTGTCAGCAGTGTATTTCTGCTGCATATGACCTTGCAATATTTCTTTTTATCTAAAAGGCAAAGAGGGAGGGAGCATTATTCAGTGAAGCTTGGGTATCTCCTGTAACCTTTATGGAGTCTCTGCCAACCACTTCATAACAGTCTGTAGCACGTTCACTCTGTGTAGGACTTGGGTTATTGAAAAGCCATAGCAGTAAATCCTGTGTGGCTGGATGTCATTGGAAATAGGAGAATTCTCTGCTCTTCACCATTGTGTTACAACCCGCATGGCTGCTGCCTCCACTAGCTTATTCCTAGGGGAGTTTATTTTCCACCCTTAAAAAAAGGCTGCCAGGCTGATTTAAGGCCACAAGTGATGCTTTCAAAAAAACCATGGGTCTGTTGAACCTTGGATCATTTGACAGGTGGTCATAAGGTTTTGTTTGAAGTCAAAGAAGGCCGAATCTTGTCTGGTTTTAAATAACATCCCTTGCCACAAGATTTGGCAGCCTTGTGCTAATGCCTCCAATTAGGAAAGGAAGGCAGCACAATCATGAAAAGTGACCTGCAGGTGAAATGCAAAATGGAGGCAAATTATGTGAATGATGTAAAAGTATAAAAAATAACAGGTAAGATCTCTCCTCTCTTATTACTATGGTGTTTTGCAGTATGGGCTATTAAAAGCGGCCTTATTAAAACTAAGGCCTAAGCATTTTTCCTTGCTGTCCTGTAGAACACCAGTGACCATTGTGAATTTAAGAACAACATGGGTGGTTTCCCAGAAGTACCTTAAATTCACTCTGCTTACTTTTGAATTCTGTCTGTACCATGTTGCATGAAACACTGCACCAGTTACCATAATGTATCACTTTGTGAAATGAAGCATTTCCACTTGTTCTCCACTAGCAGGAAAGTCATCTGTCACCAGGGTGGGAAGTGGAGGATGAGGATGGTTGTGTTAAGGCAAGCTGTCCCCACTGATATGCCAGGGCTCCTAAATCACTTCTGTACCTCCTGCACTTGCTATCCAGAAGTAGCATTCACAGGGGCTCTGCTCCACAGGGATAAGCACTGGAGGGAATTCAGGCTTAGTGCAGATATAATGAGACAGCACTGAGGTCAAAATCCACAATGTGTCTGCAGTGCAGGAACCACAAAAGTTTCATTTACACCAGCTTGCCACTGAGACGGCTCACTGTGGTACTGATAATGGTAATGGCTTTGTGGTAGGGACTCACTGAAACCATCAGCTGCAATTTCTCTGTTGGGTAGAACCAGCTTCTGAACTCTTGAGACTGTCATTCTGGGCTGTGTAAAATCCATGTTATGAGCCACAATCCATTTCCAATTCACCCTGCCATCCATTCCTTGTTCTGTTATCTCCATACTAAAACTAGAGTAGAGAAATAGTCTTTTAATAAGACAGTAATTCTTACATTCTGCAGCTAGCAAAAACCAAATAAAATGGGATTTCTCATTTATGCTATATCTTATGGAAGTGAAAAGAGCATAGAATAATTGTAACGAAGATAAATACACAAGTCATAACCTTTCTAGCATAACTATGCCTGTTTCTAGAAAATTAGAATGTCAATGAGCTAAAAGTAATTTGTTCAGGATGCCAGCAGAATGATAAGTCTGACTAGTTGATTTTTTTCTCATTAGATAGTTTCAGTAAGGCTGAAAAGTGAATGTAGTTGGTTGCAAGAGCTTTGTATATCTTTGCAGACACACCTTGACCCACCTTTCCCCTGACAATCTGTGTGGCAGTTTGTTTTTTGAGGTAGAAATGCTTAGTTTGTTCTGTGGTGACATTTCAGAGACATTTAAGTATTCTTTTTGGAAGAAGAAAAGTCATGTATCATGGTTATGTAAAGTCATGTATCATGTATCAAAAGTGATGTATCATGGTTAGTCCTGTTTAGTTAAATTTCCATGTACCATTCCTCCATTATAGTTAGGCTTTGTGCTGTCGAAATTTGTTTTTTAAGATAAACATTTCTCTCTTGAGACAAAGGATTGATTTGTAAGTCATGCTGAAGGTAGGATTGCAACATGTGAGATGATTGGCATGCCCTGTTCAGTGGGCAGATCCCCTGTGGCCATGCTTTTTGTTTTTAGAGCAAAAGAGCTGTACAGTCTTTCATCCATAATGTGCATCGAGAGCTTGAACTTCTACAATTTGTACTCATGTGAAACCAACATTGAAGCCCCATGGGTATTTGCTTGCATGAAGAGTGGAGACTTTTCCCAGCACTTTCACTGCTAGAAAAAGTAGTGTCCTTATTATTTCAGTCAGTTCACAGTATTCAGAGCCCAAAAATGTGATAGGCAGTTTGCAGAACAAGTAAAGAAAAAATGACTCTTCCTCATCAGAAATGTCGTTTTCAAGTGAATCGCACTGCGATCACAATAAGAAAAGCCAACTGAGGAGACAAGGCGCAGAAATTATAGTTTATCATTGTAGCAAAAACATTTTGAGCTACTTGTGCTTCACTGGTCACTGTTGATGTGACTGAAGATCCTCTTTGTTTCCATGTGTGCTGCTGTCACTGTCTCTTTGTAGCTGCCAGCTGTCCTTTCCCTCATTCTCCTGGACTCCGGTGCAGTGACTTTCTGAGGTACCCTCTGTAAAGAGCTCTGGCCTTCAATGAGTCTCCTAAGCCCTGTGGGAGAATGAAGTGTTTCAAATAATCCATTAGTCTTCCTTGGTACATGTTAAAGCAATTTTATTGACAGATGATACTGGGAATGTGAATTTCAGTGAATTTCTTTGCCTTTACAGACCTCAGCATGTAACAGCACGGGTTCAAGGAAAGGGCAGCAAGGACTGGGAGAGTCAGAACTGGGGCTGGTAGTGCTCAGTATTCTCAGCCATGACCTAGAAAATGAGACACTGGTCAAATTTGTAGGTGGTCCTCCACTGAAAGGAGAGGACACTCTGCTGATGCAGTGAATGGCAAAACTTTGCTCCAGAGGGGCCTTGGTAAACTTGAAGAATGGCTTAACAGGAGCCCTGTGGAGCCATCAGAAGTAATAAACTCTGCTCTTGCACCAGGATTTGCTGATGCAGTGTCCCATTCCCCAGGCTGGGAAGTGGTGGCCTTGAGTAGTCCTG
>NW_005054550.1:195612-241288 GCF_000277835.1 Geospiza fortis | reverse complement strand
CCAAAACAAGCAGGGCAGGCAGCCATTCAAAATAAGATAAAAGAAAGACATCCATGTGTGAGAAGTTACTTATTCTGGACTGGTCAGTGGTGGTGGGGCCACACCTGGATTGCTGTGTCTGTCCTTGGCTCCCCTTCCCAGCTCAAGTGGGATGTGGGGAAACTGGCAGGGCCCCGTGGGCTGCCGTGTGTTCAGGTCTGCAGGATGTACCCCCTCAGAGAGCTGCAGGGAGCTGGGCTTGCTTAGGCTGGGGACAGGTGTCTGAGACATGAGCTGGAGGTGGCCACAACCACCCAGCAGAGAGAGACAGAGAAGGTAAAGCCAAATACTTCTCCACCCTAGCAGAGGATACAATAGGTGGTGGCAGCAGCTTCCCATTTGGGAGGTCCAGGTTGGATTTCACAGACTCACCAGGAGCAGGGTGCAGTGCTGGAACAGGTTGCCCAGAGAGGTTGGCAAATCTCCATGCCTGGAGGCTTTTGAGAGCTGGCTGAGCGAAGTTGTAACTGCCCTCCTCTAGTGTTGGTGATGGTTCTGCTCAGGGCAGGACATTGGATGGAGATCTATGGAAGGACCTTCCAGTTCCTCTGGTTCAGTGATCCCATTTTAAAACAGTGACAGCAGTGGATAGGCTGTTTTCTTCTTTGTGCTAGAAGGTCTTTGAGAGGCCAGAACCAAGAGCAGACAGCTGGAGTCCAGTCTACTGAGATCTTATCCCACCAGGACATGTGGCCTTCATCTGAACCATAGTCCCTCCTTCACCTGTCTCTAGAATAGAAAGGAGAATCCGTTTTATTTCACGGGAAAGGCAGATTAGGTAGAGTTTTAATTCAAGAGTTAACAGCAAGAAGCAGATGAAACTAGCTCTTTCAAATAAATGTTGCCATCATAAATAAGATTGTTGGCAATTGAGCAGTTTAGACTACTAATTCTGTGCGATGCCTGATTTTACCACATTATGAGGCAGGCCCCTCACTTTCGTATTGTCTTTTCCAATTTGGAAAAGGGATCTTTAGTGTCCTGAGGTTTAATAATTTAACTTTACTGCAATGTTTTGAATTTCTAAAATGCTATCTAAGTGTGAAGTTTAACTGTGTTATTGGAGAACACATAAATTATTGAAGGCTCAGGGAACAGAAACTGTGTAAGCTGGTGGAGTCCTCTTCTGTCATTGATTGCCTCAGCATTTTTCAGCATGTCTATCAACATTCAGAGAAATTCTAATTCTGTGTCGCACCTAGGGGAAAGGTCATTGTCCCCTCACTTGTCTGCTCATTGACAACATGTATGTGGGTGAAGCTTGCTTTTTTTGTTACATGTGGATGTCAAGTGGGGCTTTTGAGTGAGCAGAAGGAAAACCAGCAGCCAGGACAGCTTTCACAGTGGAGCAGAGGGTCCTCAAAAATTTTTTGCCATCTGCATTTCTTTCCATCCTCTAACTGCTGTGCCAAGCCACTTTCCTCCCTTTTCATCCTTGCAATGATGACTTAGGAAAGCACAGAAAGTATGAGGAACCTCTAGGGCTAAAAGATGAGTGAAAAGGGGTCTGCCAAAGAAAACTGGCATGCAGAGTGATACCTGAGTTACTGACAGGCAGGTAGATAGAAGTGGTGTGGACTAGAGATGGAGGAAGGATGGCTGAACCTTAGGATGAGCAGGGATTTGGTGACAGATGCTTTATGCTATGAGGCATTTAACAAGCTCTGGATAGGATCATCACATTTCCCACTACTTACAGTGACAGCTGGCCAGCTAATAGACTGCTGGCGCTGTGTGCATGGGTGTACATGCATGTACGTGGAGAAGATGATGACAACAACAAATTGAAATGTATGAGACATTAAAATGCATCGTCTTGTCATGATTTATCTTATTTATGTTATCTGTGGACAAATGTCATAGTTCTCCAATGGTCTGAGTTATGACTCTTGTGCACTTAAAGCTGACATAATGGCAGCTTCTGTGTGATGAGTTTAATCCTGACAGAGAATGCAGAAGGAGGAGGGCTACACCACAGAGATTTAATTAGGTGCTTTCTCTTGTGGCTTTCTAGTTCTTCAGAGGACTAAGCAGCAGTACTAACTACTTGTTTAATGTGGTCTTTGACATCACTGAACTGCAATTCTGTTCCAGGCATGGTTCTATTCAGGTACTTGTGCGTCACAATATTGCTGAACTTAATTTTTGAGCTTCCAGCCTCCTGAGTGTAATCAAATAAGCACACTTGAGGGCAAAACAGCAACTAGAGGCAAAACAGCAACTAGAGGCACAGCACTAGGCTTCCTTTCACACCCTCCCCTTAACTACTGCACACGCTGAGCTCCTGAACAGGCATTCTGCCTCTCTGTTTGTACTGACAGGACCAGCTTCCTCTGAGCTTTCCCTTTAGGTCTGTCTTGCTCACGATGACAGAAAATTCTCCCTTCCCCTCGTCTCAGAGCAGGCGTCTCAAAAGCAGCTTCTGTTCGCCTCTGTCAGCAGCAAAAGAGAAGATGCATGTTGGTTAATCAGCTGTGCAAGGCAGAATTATTATAAGACTCTTCTGTCATTCTCAAGGAAAGATTTTAATTTCAGCATTGAATTTTAAGTTTTTAATTAACTAACTACTTTTTTTCAGTTCAGTGCTTTTTAGCTGGGAGCAAACTTTGCTGAGTCATTTAGGAATTGGGCTGTAACAGCATCTGGCTCTAGCTCTTGTTACAGAAGGCAATACCTGGAGCTTTTAATTGTTTTCTTCTTCTTCCATCTGACTTTCCTTTTGAAAAACTGGATTTAAACTGCTTTGTGAAAAAAACATCTTTTATTGTTGTCTGTCTAAAGAGTACTGTGATGAGCTCCAGTTTTTCCATATGACTATGCTAGGGATTATTGGAGTTTAAACTGATAAATAGTAATAAATCTTTAGGGGGTATTCATTTGGATTGCAGCTCACATGCTGAACCTGAGCATAGGGAAGTGAGAGGGGAAATCTGTGAAAGAATTGTGTGAAGGTCACTGTTAGGAGACTCCTCTCTCTGTGTGTAAGGCTTCAAGGTTACCTCCAAGAGAATAGTTAAAATAATAAAGAAAATTTCTGGGACTGGAGTGTGAGAAAATGAAGGACTCCTGTCTTTCCTAGCTTCAAGTCACATTTCTATAACACTGCTGCAGTTCCCAAGGGTGGCAGTGAACACTAGTTGTTTAAGGGACAAGGTTTTATATGAGTGTAGCCATTAAATTTAGAAGAACTCATATGGGGCAAATCAGATTTGCTTGATGCCTTAGTAACAGGACAAAATTTTACTTTATTTTGCTTTGATGGATTATTGGCCTTCCCCTTTATACTTAGGAAATGAAAAATACTTGAAATAGAAGATAATTTTAAAGAGTTTTGACTCCAGATCTCAGCTCTGATACCAATCTTGGCTGCATGCTGTTTGCAGTTGTTTAATGTCTGCCCTAACTTGTCCATTTGTAAAATGTATGACATGCCCACCAGAGCTAGTATGAATTCATTAGAGCTTCTGAATTGCTCTTGCATCATCCAGAGAAACGTGCTCACACTCCTGCTCACTATTAGAAGTGAAATCCATGTTCTATTTCAGCTAATGGCAGAACTCTGATCGACTCCCAGAGAGGTAAGATATCACCCAATTACCATAATTAGATGGTTAAGAATTGTTCAGCTCCAAATTTTGTAATAATTCAAAGGCCGTTACCTCCATGAATTTTAAGTCCAAGGCAAGTATAGCAGGTTGCAAATCTTCTGGTGCTTATGCAGTCACATTGCACTCAGCACTGGAGACCATTCACATTCTTCGCATTCAGCACATTTTGGAGCCTTGATGAGGCAATTAGAAAATCTGTGTATATAATCCCAGAAAAAGTATAACAGAATCTTTTCTTTAGTGTTGTCACTCAGGTAGTGCCCAGTTCTTTCGTGGCTTTTGCCAACTATTGAGCTCCTGCTACGAGAGTTTTGCTTGAATAGTTAATTTGAAAGTCAAGTGTGAAATGAAGAATGCAAAGACCAGCTCTGTGGGATGTTTTGTGATACTAGTGGAAATGTTCTCTGCAGTCAGCATCTCTAAAGACTATAAAACTTGATTTAAATAATTTTTTTCTACTGTACAGTCCCCAACAGACGTTGACTGTTAATAGTTTTTACAGCTCTAATTTAATCTGGTAGAGTATTGAACTTGTACGTGAAAGGTAATAAAATCCTTTTAGTAGGAAGATGGAGTTTATGTTCAGAATAACAATCTATCAGTTTTGCAAAGATTGTTAAATTGCTGCTTTATAAGTGTGATCAGATTAAGTCAGCCTAGCTGTATTTTGAGTCTTGCTTTTCACAGATTCACAGAATTGTCAGGGTTGGAAGGGATCTCAGGAAATCACCCATTCCAACCCCTCTGCCAGGGCAGGGTCACCTGGAGCAGGTGACACAGGAGCGTGTCCAGGTGGGCTCTCAATGTCTCCAGGTAGGGAGACTCCACAGCCCCATGGGCAGCTGTGCCAGGGCTCTGCCACCCTCAGTGTGAAGAAATTCCTCCTCATGCTGAGGTGGAACTTCTTGTGTTTCAGTTTACAGACACTGCTCCTCGTCCGCTGGGCACCACTGAACAGAGCCTGGCACCATCCCCTTGGCACCCTGAGATATTTACATGCATTGATGAGATCCCCTCTCAATATTCTCTTCTCCACACTAAACAGGCCCAGATCCTGCAGTCTCTTCTCACAAGAGAGAGAAACCCCTCACCATCTTTGTGGCCTCTGTTGACCCTCTTCAGCAGCTCCGTGTGTGTCTTGTACTAAGGAGCCCAGAACTGTACACAGAACTCCAGCTGTGGCCTCGGTGGGGCCAAGTGGAGGGGCAGGATCAGCTCCATTGCCCTGCTGGCCACACTTCCCAATGTATTCCAGGATCCCATGGTCCTTCCTGGCTGGACACGTTGCTGGCTCACAGTCAACTTGTCACCCACTGAGGCTCCCTAGTCCTTCTCCACAGAGCTGCTCTTCATTAGGTCAGCCCCATCCTAGACCTCAGCTGCAAGCTGAGGAATTGCCTCAGTATATTTGTCCCAGAAGAGCTGTTTGCTATTTTCTGAGGTGAAAACCTTGCTGAGGACCCCTGTTTCCCAATGTGACTTCTTAGGCTGCTGTCTTTTTGGGCTCCACCTATTTTTCCTGGGCTGCTGGCTCAGAAAGGTCCAAGGATGCAATGGGGTTGCACAGACCTCGATAAGCATCATGAGGTTGTTGAGCAGAAGAACCTGACCTGGTGCTGTCCATGCTTTTCCCCCAGGACTGACCAGGAAGGATTTAGGATATGAGCAGTTAGCAGGGTGCATTCAGAGCTGTTGGGTAGCTGCAGATGACCAGCTTTTCAAGGGGCTTGCAATAGGATTCCAAGTTTACCCAGTTCCTAGGGCCAGAGGAATGGCTCTGTGTTGAGAGCATCTCAGGGTTGCTTCAGCATTCCCTGGCATGAGTTTCACATCAGATAAGGATATTGGGCCAGAGATTGTGGGAATGGGCTTTGTTGCTGATGTGGGTTTAAGTAGTAGGCTTTCCAGTTTGTATTTCTGAATTTGAAAACTTTTTTGGACGGGTGCTTTGTTCAGTGTGTCTGTGCCTGCATGGTACTTTAACATCAGTTTTCTTGTTTATAAATGATCTGTTACCTCATTAGTCCTGAACAGCAGAACTTGAAGCTGTCTTCATCACCTCAAAAACATCTTGCTACTAAGCTGATAAACCATCCTTCCCTTTGTGTGACATGAATGTTAAAATGTTGTAAACAACTTTCCAAAGGATCAACAGCAATTTTTCATGCAGGATATATTAATTTGTCTTGTAATATTCCTTTTATGTCAACTGCAATAATCTACTGTGCTTAAAGCATAAATATTTTTTCATGTGTGTTTGTCTGAAGTGACAGCAAGTTGCCAGAGATGTTATCAGACACAACATATGAGGATGAGTAACACCACTGCCTTATGACTGCAACTATTTAAAATAGGCAGGAAAAAATTATCATTAGAAGCTGAATATTATTGCTAGGTTTGTCACACAGTATGTGAATGTTTAGAGGGAATATGAAAAATAAAGTATTTGCATTTAGACCAGCACTTTCTGGAACACCACAGAGCAGTATCAGCTAGAAGTTTTTCTGTCATTTAACACAAACATGGGTATTTTAGGGGCAAAATACTGACTGCTGTTCCCTCTGCAAACCTTGGCTTCTGTGTGATGATGATGAATGTGCTCAGGACCCCAGAAGTGCTAAGTGCCTGGGTGTGTGGGTGTATATCTAGTTACAATTTCATTATTTTAACTGCATCTCTTCAATATCAGCACCACATTGTGCAGCTAGGGTCCAATTTAAAACCTGTAGCGAAAGAATCCTGCAGTGACTCATTGGTGAAGGTCTTTGTGATAAAGAACAGACCCTCCAGAGTCCTGAGCAGCAGAATGTCACACTGGCAGCATGAGCTATGATGGCACCTTTCATCTCAGCTTATGTCCCCTGGTATCTAAGTAGCAGCAGAAGTTTGGTGGAAGCTGCAGTGCTTTTCCTATTCTGTTCACCCAGGGGGATCCCGAGAGCCTTAATAGAGCTGCAAGCCAACAGGAGAAAATAATGGCAAGGAAATTCTAGCTGGAACCTTAGAGTCATACAGTCTACAGAATGATCTCTAAGCATGCCACATGGATTCCCACTGTGGGGAAATACGGGTGAACAGGTAGCTTCTGGTTTTGCTGAGAAAGTCTCTTGCTGTGAAATAGAATGTTCTTGTGTCCCTTGGCAGGGATGTGGAATTGATCTCCAGGTGATCCCTCAACTCCAAGGAGCAGTCTCTAGGCTGATCCTGGAAATGGTGGTCATATTGATCCTATGGGGGAGCATCTCAGGAAACAGCCTGAGAGATTGTGCTTTTGAGAGAAGGGAGAAGCATAGGGATTTGTGTTCAAAATTTATCATTTCTTACATCAGATTCATTAATTATTCCTTTGTGGGTGCCATGGCTTAATCCCAGAATCTTCAAATTCTGCTGTATAAGAAAATGTCTGTGGTATTAAAGTAAGTACCTCCATTTCAACTTGGGAAACTGTTCCCATAACACCAGAGTTAAGTGATGCTCTGATAGTTCCTTGCTTGGCATTTACAAACTAAAAGAGCAGTAAGAGCAGAAGGAGAATGCTGCTGCAGACAAGGAAGTTACCCATGAGATAGCTGAGTTTTCAAAAACAAGAACAAAGTTGTGTTTATTCTCTCATTTTTTAAAAAGTAAAACAAACATGTATATATTATAGAAAACACAATCTCTTTTAGCTCTAGTATTTGCCCAGGTAGGTGATCTCCCTAAAAGTATGCACTGGGAGGACATTTCTGACAAGACTGTGGTGTTGGTGGTGAGGCCATTGTGGAGCTGTGCCCTCTGCAATGATTTCCTGGGCACCACCTCACAGCAGCTCGTGTGGGGCTGTTCCTCCTGGCTGAGTGTGCTGGGGTAACCCCACCATGGCAAAGTTGTACTCCTTTTAGCAACATGAACCAGTAGGTACAACTGGCCATGTGATGAGTAATAAGCTGCAACTGCACAGTGTGAGCCCTGCAGACAGAGAGTAGAAATAAAGAAGTCAGAACAAAGGAGATTTGTGACTCACAAATTTGCTGTAGCAGCCACCCTGGCCTACTACTGGACTTCATTGATGTTTCAAACCTGACCTCAAGTCAGGGCAAGAGAGGAACTATCCTTGGCAGCTCCCTTGATTTAGAACTACTGCAAGAAAAAAAGGAACAAGAGCTGCCTTTGTTTGTTATTTTTAAAATCTGACTCCCTGTTGCAAGGCAGTAAGATGTGCAAATGGCTCTTGCACCTGGCAAGTTACCATCAGCAATTACTGCAACACTTAGTGTCATTCTGCCACCAGCAGAAATCTCTTTGCTCCCTTTCATGTCAGAGATTTCATTGTTCTTATGGGGATGGTAAAATTAAAGCCACAAGATTTACTGCTCTAATTCTCTTTTGTTTGCAACAAAAGGGAGAGACGGGGAAGGATGATACATGTAGCTGAATTTTGTGTTGTTGGGGTTTTTTCTCTTTTACTGACCAACAAAAATGACTGACAAAAACTTTGTTTAAATTCATCAAACAGTTTCATTAGCAACTGTATTAAAGACTATCATTTAGACATAGGAATCTTGTTATTAAGGCAAAAAAGCTGTGACTGCATTTCACTCTCCTCAGTTTGAAAATCTTGACATCTGAGCAGGCTGTACTTTATGTATTTCTTAATGTTTCTTTCAGTACAGATGTTTTCTAGTTTTAGATGTCATTAATGTGGTGTAAATGTCAAAAACACTGTTTTTTGACAAATATATCAAAAATGCTGTGTATGATAAATGTATGTATGTGAGGGAAACAGTGTTTGATAGGAATCCAGTTTTATTTGTAGCTCTTCCATTACTGCCCTTTGTGTGACCTGAGATGATTTGCCAAATCAGACTTTTTCAGAGGGGACATCTGTGAACACAAGTGCAGTTCCTATGTTCTAAACCAGCACCTGACAGTGAGCTGTTAAAATCTGAGCTTTTAACTCTCAGTTCAGTGGAGGGAATTGAGGACAATCAAATAAGGACAATTCACCAGATGCCTCATGGAAGGAGCATGAACTGCTGCAGGAGCTCAGAGTGGCTGCTCTGCACCTCCCGCTCTAGAGCTTATTCACTAAGGTGAAAAGGAGAAGGATTCATTTGTAGCTCCTCAACAGTATTCCTTAGACACCCTGGACATCATATGAGCGATGCTCAGTGATGTAGGAGATCATTTCTCTGAAGCTGCAAGCTTGGCATTTTCAAACACAAGCTTCTGCTCTGACTGAAATTCATGCACATTTAAGAATAAGCTTCAATTACAGCCCTGTTGAGCCTTAATTTCTCTCTCAATGAAATTACTCTTCATCAGACCTGCATGTTTTCAGTATTAACAGACAGGCTGTATTAATGGATGCTCCAGGTAATCAAGACCATATGATTTCATTTCCTGACCAGTCTTGCTAGAATTTGTGGAATATCATGCTTTTTCTTGCTCTGAGGGTTGGTCCCTTTCATTTGCCAGCTACAGGCCCCAGTGTGCTTGTTCTGTGGACAAATTGATAAATTAGTCAGCTGCCGAAAGGGAGTCATTTGACTCACCTGAAATGAGCAGCAATGGGATGAAAATACATTACCTCTGTCCCACTGGATAAGCCTCAGATTGTATTGAAATAGAATTAGGCCGAGGGAGTCAATGTAGTGGATAATAATGAAATGTTTAATGTGGATTAGCTGCATATAAAATTAATACATTAGAATGAATTGCTGAAGAAATGAAACTGTGTCAGACCTTTATCCTGTCTCTAATATTAGACTTAAAACTGCTGCAGTCTTCTGTTTATAGAAGAGCATAAGAAAAGCTATTGAATTTGTGTTCTTTATTTGGGTGAGAGGACTAGATACAGTATAAAGTATTAAAAATAAATATGTATATACCAGAGCTGTCAAATCAGGATCCAGTAGAACCAGTGCTAATATACTTGGATCTGAACCAGACCTGAGAGGTTAAAGACAAGAATCTAAAGCTAAAACTCCTTCATCACCTGTGTGGGCTTTTTTCTTCTGGGAGTTAAAACTAAATATCATATTTGTTTTGAACCATTCAGAGGTGAATTGAAGTGTTGCTTTAATCTTAATAGGTTTAATAGAAAATGGGCAAGCTTTCCAAACTAGTTGGCAAATGAGGTATGGAAGGGCTGCAGAATGAGCTGAGACATAAAACTTGAAATTATTCATCTCTAATCTAGGAGGCCTTGAGGTTTTTCTAATTGTTAAAGCTTTTTTGTTGCATTCTCTGTTCCAGGTTCTTTTCTGTTTCTCAACACATCAGAGAGGCCAAGCCCCACCATCCTGAGCCCTTGGCTGAGGAGCAACAGTGATCAATGTGTGGTTCAAGTGGCTGTGTACAAGTTTTACCAGCAGAGTGGAGAATATATTGCTCGTGTCCATCCCATTGATGAGAGCAGCAGTGAAATCCTGTCAGAGGACAGTCCAGAGAAACACGGGTGAGTCTCATCCCCTCGTTTGACTCACAGCTTGAATTGAGAAAAATCACTCAACTGTGTAGCCATAGAGCCACAAAATGCATGCTGCACATCTGAGGGGAGCAGGACATGATACTGAGGAGATGCTTGTCTTGCATGGGTCTAAAATATCATAGAGGGTGGAGGTTGGTGCTTATTTTATTATACAAAACATTAGCAAATTCCCAGGTGATTGAGTTTCTAAGTCAACACCATATTTATTCTCAGTGCTTGCAGGTACTGGTAGAGCGTGGATACTCATCCTCAGGTTAAAGATTTTCTGCTTAATTCTCTCTGTGTGATTGCTTTTTACTAATTCTTAACCCACGCATACTATTTGGCTTAGAATATCTACTGAGTCTTTGCAGTTTCATGTGCCTGCATACATTTTCAGTTTTGTCTTCACTTCTGATTTTTTTTGCCCATAAAGCTGTTCAGAACTACTGGCAGAGGAGGAAAGCTTTTGATCTTTCAAGGGTGCAAGTGTTTGAAATGTTTTATCCTCTTTGTGCAATTAATCTTGATGATGTTTTAATTTGTCAGACTTCCTGTGTATTCTTTTAAATTTTTGTTAGCAGCAAAACAGCAGGAGATGAACACAGTAAATATTTCAAGATGCTGTAGGAGTAGAGTAACTCGGAATTTAATTTGGATATATGCGAGGCTAATGTTCTACCTGCTCTATATACTGACTATTTAAAATTTTTATTTCTTACCTTTGTTGTGAAATGTGTTAAGAAGCATAATTTTTACCAAACATCTCAAATGTTCTTTGTTTTGATGTGATAGATTAGAGAGTTCCTAATAGCAAATCCTGCTGGCTTGTCCTCGTAACAAGATGTGATTATCTGATTACTGTCTACAGCAAATTCTGTATCTTCCAGTAGCAAAAGGAGAATGTGCAATAAAAAGCCTTGCAGGAGATAACCTAACTCATAGAAACAGTTTGAATAGTTGTAATTCTCATATAACACATGGCCTATAAAAGTGAGGAGGAGAGCTTGTGTGTGGATCTAGATCATACTTAGTTCCAGCAACATCATCCAAATTGTAAATTGCTGTTGATGTCTGGGGAGAGGTAATTAGAGGAGCCACAGCAGCTGTCTTCTTCCTTAGCTCTTTGCAAACGCTGTGTTCTGTGTCACAGCTAATAAACACGCTTTGTGCAAAGTGCCTCCTGCGTTGGCACTGCCTCTGCTCCTTGGCACTCCCAGGGAATGTTGCTGTGTGTGAAATGCTCAGCATGGAGGAGCTGTGCCTCGGATCTGTGGGTGGGCAGAACTCCCTGGCAGCCCAGGCAAGCGCCAAATGTAAGGAGCCTTTGAAGGGAAGGGAAAGATTGCTTTAAGTACAGTAACAAATTCCTGCCTTTGCCATCTGCTGGGGATAACATGGATGACTCAGCTGTGGGTTGCAGATGGAGATCGTCACCACAATAAAGAGGGTCTGTGCTTTTGCAGAAGGTGGCTTTGGTTATAGCTTGACTGTCCCATATGCTTGCCAGAAGTGCAGCTCGCTCCCCAACAGCAGCTCTGTGGTGTGTGGAGGGCTAAGGATGTGCCTGTGGCTTTCATGGGTTTGTTTGTCTGACTCCTTGGTACTCCACGTGCTGGAAAACTCCAGTTGGAGCCATGAGCTTGTTCCTTTTCCCCTCCTCCTTTGGTCCTGTCCCTTCACTGCAAGAGGCAGTAACTCTCAGCTCAGCAGTGCAGAAAAACTCTGCTACTGTGCCCACATAAATGTCACATGGGGATGGTTAAATAGCTTCTCACAGCCACAGATGAGAAGGTAGCAATTTGTCACCATTTGCCCTGAATCTTCATTCCAGAATTTCAGTGTCCCTCCTTTGTTTGGAGGGATAATATTAGCTATTCCAGCTCTGATAACAAAACATGTAAATCTCACTTTTTAAAGCATCTTTTTTCCTTTAAATAGGAATCCAGTATAGCTGATTGAAAGTCAAGAATAATTTAATGGTGTTCTTAAATGAACTAGCAATCCTACAGTGGAAATCTTTTCTGTTCAATATTTTATTTTGTCTTGGAAATTGCAAACAATTGTGTTCTTTTATAATGAGTTCTTTGACCATGCTTTAACCAAATAATTTCTAAAATTTTATAAGGATTTTAGCTCTAGGCACAAAGTAATTGAATTCCCCAATGATGAGTCTGTGCTAGAAATAAAAACACTTTAAAGTTTCACAGCTGACACTTCTTTGATTCTATGTGCTTTATACATTGCTTTGCAAACCAGAGGTGTAAAGTGTGTGACTTTGTATGTGCAGTAGTGAGTCCATGCCGTTGCTTGAGATCAAGCTCACAGAAGGAAAAATGTGTTTTATTGAAAAAAAATGCATATGAAGGGTGATAAAGCAATAAGTTAATTTCAGGGTGGATTTTCTCAGATCTTGAACTATGCACAGCACTAATATCTTCTTTCATTTTTTTCCCCTTTTTAAATTGTATAAGCCAAATTACATCTATTAATATCTTACAAGGTCTTCACAGTTCACCTACATTTACAACGAATAAAAAGCAGATGCTGTCAGGTATTACTATTTCATTCAGGGTGAAACCAGGCAAGCCAAGGTTTTGGGTGACAGCATTTGAGGCTGATTTTAAGTAGAATATATGTAAAGCTATGAAATTGTATTACGTAAAGACAGCATGGCCCCCAAATATTTATTTGTTACCAGAGCTCCCCATGTTGTCTTTGTGTGTAAATTACTGGGTGTGATCATGCATAAGGACTCAAAGCAGAACTATGGATGTTCTTTGCTCCTCTGGTCTCATTTTTTAGAAAAGAAAACAGCCTGTGGACTAGAGTTGTACGAGTTCCATAATGAGCCAGAGGGGTTGCAGAAATGGTTGTTTGGAAGACACCTGTTTGTTTTAGTTTTCTAGCTGACATATTTCCCTGCAGCTGATGTATTGCATGCAGGAAGAAATGTGGCTAAGCTAAGATGCATCACACTGCAGTAGGGTGGGGCAATGGAACACACACCAGGAGCAGAATGGCAGAAGTGATGGCTGGGAATGGTTTCTGAGGGATGAACACCAGAGGCTGGCAAAGGGATACTTGTTTTGTGGTACACAGAAACTCTGCCAAATACAGCCATAACTTTGTTATATAGTATTTACAAGAAAGCTTCCTACTCACAAGGTAACTATGTCCTTGCTTATCAGTTCAGCACAATTACATACTTGTTAAAATTATCATTCATTTTAAAGAGTTTTAAAGAGTTATCATTCATTTTACTCCAGTTTAACATGTGGGTTTTGGAACGCCTTTGGTTAGACCTTCCTAACTTAACTCCTAAACAATCAGTAGGACTCCTCTATGGGGAACAATACATCACTGTGTTCTACCAGAGTTACTTTTGTTGCATGGCAGTGTTTCTAGCTGCTCTGAGTCTGTGGATGTTTTTGATGTGGTTAGTCTCTTCTGACATCTCTTGCAGTGCTGTTGGGTTTTACAAGCACCCGCAGATGATACAGGGAGAGAAGCAGTGCACTGCTATTGATCTTTTGTAATGGCAAAAGAGTTGTTATAATTCCTGCCATGCAGCACAGCACTCTCTGATTTATCTCAAATGACACCAGATGTGGCTACTATCTTTTGCTGTTTTTCTGTTTCCATGGTGCTGTATACAATCCTTTCTTGCTATTTAATGGGGTTCCCATTTTCTATTTCTGTAGGTGCGGAGACATCAGGTGTGTTTATGTTGCATGTTGGTAATTTAGCAAAGCAGAATTCCTGCCAGTTTGAATGTTGTCTTCTGGGTACTTGTTAGACTGTCACTGTGGCCACTGATTTAATTTCACCTCTCATCTTTTTTTTTCCCATGTGTTACGTTTATAATTATAAAGCAAGTAAGATTTTAAGTGTGCTTAGTAGAGTGGAGAGAACACAAAGGAAATCAAGAAAATCTTGTCAGCAAGGTTAGAGTTTGTAATGAAGGATTGATTTTAATTTCTTTTGATCTGTGTATTTTGGAGAAATTAGAATTGGGCAAGGACAAAATTATCATGGTTCATTTTAATTATCATTATTACTTTACACCTCTACTTGCACTATTAATGGTGAGCTGCAGTATTACATATTATATATCAAACCAAACTTTTTATAAGAATATAGCAAATGACACCTAATTTCAATGTGGTCTTTTATTATTGACCTCCCTCATCACCAAGCTTGAGATTGATCTGAAGACTTTTGTGTAAATATGTGAAGTTGAAGGTGTTTCTTAAATAAAACATGAAATGTGAACATGCATGCATGAGAGAGGAAGTCATAAAACACTAATCCTTCACACAGCCAGCACTTCAGTAGGTGTATGAATACTGGTGCACAGAGTGCTTCCAACAGAGAAAGTTCACCTGGTTCTGAAGGCTGCTGCAAATCATAATAGGCTATTCCCTTTCTGGCATCTACAACTTCACTTAAGATTGATTGCATTGGTAGATGTCAAGGAAAATATATGAAGGAATCAGTAGCATCTGTCACATTTGACCTTGGGGCTTGAAATCTGAAGGTTATTTCTTGTACTAGTCTTGTTCCTTTTCTTTCTTACCAGTAGCTTCAGTAGCCTGTCTCAGAGACCAGGGACCTGATAGAAAGAATTTTTTGTTTGTTTGTTTTATATTCTTTTTGTGATGATGGGGGATGTTTGTTTGGTTTTCTTCCCCTTCTTGAAAAACGTCACTAAATTCAAGCCTTTGTTTTGCAAATGCCTGGGCTAAGACATAAAAAGAATGAAGACCAACGTCTTAGTGTGTATTTGGGGCATTTAAACTTATTTTTAAGCATCAAAATATGTCTCAAAATCTACAAAATTTTTAGTCTGGGAGAATTCTAAATCTGGAGTTTAAGTGATTCCGTTCAACTATGCATTTGAGAAATTCAGATAATCCAGGAAAATAATTTGGATTTATGGATTCGTTAGAAACTAAGCTCTCTCACCCTGATAGCCAGGCGCCACTAATCCTTAATTTTAGAGAGATAACTTGAATTGTCCTAGACAGAAAATTAGCACTTAAACTTTTTCTGTGCTATTACCCACTAGCCAACTTTTAGTCCCTTTCAGTCTGTGAAATTAAGTGCAAAGGAAGGGGAAAGAAAAGTAAAGACAAAGCTGGTGTTACTTCCCCCCCTTCCCTTTTCAAAGGATACTGTACTCAATACCTAGGAAGAATCAGTTTGATATCTTTGACAGCAAATGCTTGCATGTGGAAACGAGATTTTCTTCTCTACCTAATAAACCTTTGGTTCTTCCAGTACCTCAAGTCTAGACGTGAGGAAAGCTTTAACTCTGTTGGTCATGGCGCCTTGAGGAGTTTGTTGCTATTTAGTTTTTGGTTTGTGCAGCATCACAGAATCTGTTAGGCTGAAAAAGACCTCTGAGATCTTGGAGTCCAACCTTTATCCAAACACCACCATGTGTGTCAACCAGACCATGGCAGCAAATGCCATGTCTGGTATTTTCTTGAACACCTCCAGAGATGGTGACTCCACCACCTCCCTGGACAGCCCATTGCAATGTCTAGTCATCCTTTCTATGAAGGAATTCTTCATAATGTCCAACCTTAGCCTCTCCTGGTACAACTTCAGACGGTCCTCATCACTGGTTGCTTGCAGAAGAGACTGACACCCACCTGGCTACACCCTCCTTTCAGGGAGGAGAGTGATAAGGTCTGCCCTAAGCCTCCTTTTCTCCAGGCTAAACACCCCCTCCTCCCTCAGCTACTCCTCACAGGGGCCCCTGTCCTGCTGGCCACACTATTCCTGATCCAGGCCAGGATGCCATGGGCCTTCTTGGTCACCTGGGCACTGCTGGATCGTGTGCATCTGCTGCCAACCAGCACCTCCAGGTCCCTTCCTGCTGCTGGGCAGTTTTCCAGCCACTCTGCCCCCAGCCTGTAGTGCTGAAGGCTGTTGTTGTGGTCTAAGTGTAAGCAGCAGCACTTGGTCTTGTTGAACCTCATACTGCTGGGGAGATTTAAATTAAAATCATTCAGGATCTGTAAGGTAAAATACAGCACTACAAAGTTTTAGGCAATAGTATGAACCTAATATACAAATGTCTGCACGTTTGTAGACTGTTTTTCCATTCTACTTGGGCACAAGATGATGTGGCTCAAGTTGTCACTTTCACACTAGGGTGAAGTAAATGTCTGTACACTTCTGTTTTAAAAGTCTTGGTGGTTTTGCTGCTGCTGAAGTGCTCTGTTATTACTTGAGATAAACATGGGTCCTTTCTGGAGATTTTTTTTTTTTTTTGCTTTAGAGCATGCCTTATTTTTCCTTGTAGCCTTTGACAACAAAGCAGTGTCTTCAAAGGGCTCCAGAAAGGTTTGCTGTGTTTTCAGTTGAGATTGGGCTGTAGCACCTTATTTCTTCTTACATCTGTATGGAAGTGAACTTTTTATTACAATTAATGATATACTAATATTACCAGAAAGTGAATTTTGAGTGCCATTCACTATTGTGGCAGATCTTATTGTGAAGGAACAATATCCTGTGACCTCTTGGACCAACCGAGGCCAACTGACTTAATTCAGTAGTGAGTAATTGCAATTACTTTTTTTAGCAATCGATCACGGTCCCAATCAAACTGATGGAAAATCAGTTTGGGGCAATGTGGGGGGGAAATGCTCTTTCTTTTCTTGTAATATATGTTATCAGACAGTTATTAGCTGGCAATGCTGCCTTTTATTGATGTCTGCCAGATTCATGCAAATGGGAAGACCAAAGTTGTGCAGTATACCTCCAATAACAATGATGAAAGTATGGTGGATGTAATTTTAAAGGGCAAATAAAGTAGAAAATGAGAAATGTGTGTAAAACATGAAAATTTTGCTTACTACTGAAGCACATTACTTACTATGTAGAGAATGGAAAAAAAATGAAAAGAGAAGTGTATTGTTCAGGGTAAGGGCTCACTTTTTACCAAGTAGAATAGCATTTTCAGCTGCTTTGAACATAGTCCTGAACACACTGTCGTGTAGAACGGCGGGAAGCTGGATTCCCAGTATGCCTTGGCACAAGGATCCTTGTAGCTTCCCAAATAATCACAGGACCTGTTGGTGACCTTCAACCCTGGGAGCTACTTCTGTGCAAGAAACCTCAGAGTCTGACACATCTGACTGTAGAAACAATGCCAAACTGACCACACTAAGAGAGTTCAGCCATCCTTTGTTGGCCTGGTTTGGCTATTTGTTCTTTGAAACCAAAGATTCCTTAATATAAATCATTTCTTACAGGGCTAAAACTGACCACTCTGAGCAACCTAATCCAACTTTTATACTGTCTAAAGCCTGGGCACAAACATTTGTCATCTTAAACTTTTGTACCTTGTATCCTTCAGAATTATTTTCAGGTTCCTCTTTGGCTGTTACGCTATTCTCACTTTCCAAAGTATGGGTTGGCTTTTTTCCCCCCGTTCTCTCATTCTTATTTCCTTGTTTTATAGCTCTTGTGTTTTCTACTTCAATTTTTTAAAGTCATCCTAAACTAATCTTCACAGCCTCATGTTGATGTTAGTCCATGCTGCACTTCCTATCAGTTAGGACATGTCAGGATGAATTGAATTTTGATAAAACCTAAACAAGCAAACCACCTGCCACACACCACCTCTTCCTAAGCCTGCACAAACACTTCAGTTTGACATCTTTTTCTTTGTTTATGTGTCCTTTCTGCTATATGAAAGTGCAACAGTCTTTTTAGGATCCTTTGCTGTGTCCAAGTATCATTGCCCATAGCAAAATGCTTCCAACATTTGTTTCCAGACACTGGGCAATTAATATTGCCGGCCTTGTTTCTAGTTATTTTTCCTCTGCCCTCCAGCTAAGCTCTCTGTCATTCTGCTGTTGGCCAAGTTTTATAACAAACCTGTGATATAATTGCTTTCTGTATCTCCTACTTACTTTTGACCTTAAAATCCATCTGAGTTGTGTGCAGCCTCCTCTGCTGCTGTCCCATTTTGGAGCATGGCTTTGTCATTGTATGCAATTTCCTTGGGGCTTTCCCTGCTAATGCTTCAGAATCTCCTTCTTATCCGAGGCAAATCTACCCTGCTGTAGGAAGTACTGTAGAAGATTTACAAGGTAATATTCCAGCTTTCAATTTCAGAGAGAAATTAACTAGGTGCTGATAACTTTGCAAGACTTTAAAATCGTGTCCTTGACCCATCCACCTGCTAAAAGCATTCCTGTAGTGGGAGTGCAGTTGATTCTGCATTCTAAGTCAGGTTCTGGGCTATCCCCCTGAAATTCTCAATGGTGTTCAGTAACTTGCAGAACAGGCTTCAAGTTTTGTGGGGTAGCTTTGCACCCTCACTTTAAAGAGCACTGTCTGTATTGCTGCTCACCAAAAATGTTGTCTATAATCCTCAAGTGCTAGTAAATTGTGTGTTTTCCACACAAGAAAAAAGAGAGCTCTGATAAACTTGACCTCTAACTTACAATTTGCTTCTGCATATTAAAAAAATCAAAGGCTTATTCAACAGGAATTAAGAAGCTAATTCTCAATTCCCACATGGGAAATTGAATGAAGGCTTAGTAATTATTTAGATTTTGATGTGTGCTGCAGAGGCAGCAGCTTGAAATTCTTTTCAGTGGTTAAGGAAAGCAATGCATGACTTTCCACAGGGATACAGTGAGGACTGAGCTGTATGACACCAGAGTGAAGAACTATGCAGAGCTTTTAATTTAAAAGTCATGTACCATATTTGTTAAATAGTATTGCTCCTGCCAGAAAGCATTCTTCTGTCAAATAGCTCCCTTTGTTTTGTTTTGAATTTTACTGCTTTCTATAGTACACATCTAGTACAGTAGAAATTATATTCCTTTAATAAAATATTTTTCCAGAGCTCTTTCTTGTACTAGTAGAGCAAACCATTACTGTCAGCAGCTACTCTAGCAAAAACATGGGGTTTGGGGTTTGCAGCAACACCAAAGGCACAGGTTTCAGACAGGCTTGTCAGATCTATTTTAAACAGTGCTTGAATCAGGTTGTTTCTTCACTTGTGCACTTCTGTAGAAGGCTTTCCCTGTACTGTGCTGATTGTTCTCAGTATAGGGAAGCCATGAACCTTCATGGCTTGCTCAGTAGCATTTTGGTATCTCGTCCAGAGAAATGAACATTTCTCTGCATCACATTTGGAAGTGCTGGACTTTTCCCTTTTTTCCATTTTTTAGTTTTTCCTCAAAGGGTTGGGTTCATGTGTTTTACTTTATAGACATTGAGTCCTCTGAATCATCAAGAACAGTTGCCAGCTTTTTATAAACATCAATCCATAACCTTGTGGTATTTGTTGTGTCTTTGATCAGGCTGACTAGATATGATTTTCTGTTGGGAATAGCAGCCATGAAGTTTGTCTGCTGAATGTAATTGGAGTTTTTCCTGATCATCCCTGGCTTGGTGTGCCATTTGTGCTGATGGATTGAGGTCACAAAGATGCATAATAAAGTTCCTTTGGACAAGGCAAAGTTATTCCAAGCTGGGACTTGAACCTGCAGCATGTCTGTCTTCCTTGGTGAACTTCACATAAGGATAAGACTGCAGAAGATTGGCATAAGTCTAAATTTTTCACAAGGCAATGAAGTTTTTATGACTCTGCTTTATCTAGCAAGGAATACAAGCAGTAGAATAAATGAGAAGTCAACAGCCTCTCGTATTCAGATCAATGACCAGTTATTATGATGCCTTTATAATAGAACAAAGTTACACTAAGGGGGAAATTTTTATCAAAATATTTGCATTGAAATACCTTTTAATAAGGAACCAAATAATCTGATTTTCTTCAGCAGAAGAAAACTCCAAATCTTAGAAGTTTCCCTGTGCATTGTGCTTGCTCAGAGATGTTAAGATAATTTTAGTGAGATAATTGTTGTCGGTACATTAAGTGCAGTGGACAACCTGATTATTTTTAGGCCGTTAAACACCCTAAGAGTGCCTAGCTAACTTTACTGCCACACCAGAAAATAAAGGCATGAGATGATCTGTCTGGATATTGTCTTGGTTTAAATGTGTTCTCAAATCTAGCAACTGGGGTTTTTTTGCATCTCTGCCCCTGTCTCCTCTAAATGCCTGTCTTTCAGGAGGCTGTGGCTTGGGAAGCGTGGGCTAGTGCTTTTGACACCTCAGATCCATATCAAAACCATGATGATTGCAATTTGTTATTATTTCATGCCAGATGAGCTGTTGAGAGCCCCATTTCTTAAAGGCCTCTAGATTACATCTGACACAAGTTGATTTCCCTTTTTTATAAAGTCTCTTGTCTGGGAACTTGGGCTCCTTTCATTCCTTTAGGCAATTTCTCCAGTTAAAAGCTGGGACATGTATGTGGTCTCTTTGAAAGGGCATTGACTGCTCTTAGTTTCTGTTTTAGATGGAGCATTTTGATTGCTGGTATCAAGGCAGTTACAGCTGTCAGTAAAACAGCTGCTCTCAGGCAATGAGAGATGCCATCAATGTTTATCAACATCAGGCCACTAACAATATAATATTTTTTTCAAGAAAATCTTGCTTTCTTTTTACTTATTGCCTTCTACAACTATTCTAGTACAAAAGGGAAAAAATATCCTATAGAATTTTACTGACCTCTTCCCTTAATAATTCAAACATTAAGAGATTGGTGTGGTATTGGCTGATAGAATTTCTATCTTCCCATAAGCTCTTTTATCTATTCTTGATATTCCCAGGGATCACTCCTCCCCTCTTCACTTTATCTCAACATTTTTCCCTTCCAGTTTTGTATTCCAGGCTCTTCTTCTAAACAGGTTTCCAAACCCTCAACAGGTCTCATTTTCTCTCTCATTTCATTTTCACTCGCTGTCTCTTGCTCCTGTCCTACTTGTCTTTGACTTGGATATATTTCTTCATCCCAAATTCTGGGTCCAAAAGCTGGGGGGGGGAGGGTATCATGATTTAACTATGCAGAAAATTAACTCTCCCCCAGCCCAAACCAGCCCAGGGAGTCACTGAGCAGCTGATTTTGTGTGCCCAGCTCTGGTACTGCTGGCTGCAGCCCAGATTGTGCACTGGACACTTTCCCTTGTGCAATTCAGCTGCTGCTTCTCTAGGAAAATCTCTGCCAAGAGGGCACAAACATCAGCTTCTTAGAGCTTGCAAACTGGCCTCAGTGAGGTGAATTTTCACAGCAACAGCCATGTAAACAAAGCAAGTGATTCTATAGCTCTCCAGAAATTCTTTCATCAAGTGGTCTGAAGGACTCTTAATAACACTAAGACCCAGCTGAAGGAGGTGGCAGTGTACAGATGGACACAGTCAAGCATTAAGGTGTTCTAGCAGATCATTAGTGAGCTTGGTATTCAATAGATGTGTGACTGAGTGGCGCTGCATTTATGGTATTTTTTACTAGAAGAGGGCAGGTTTTGATAGAGAGAGATAATGTTGATGTCTGGGTTTTCAGAGTCAAAGGAATTGATTCCTGTGGAGATTTTAATGTGTTTCTTCTCTGCTCATTTGAGTGGCCCAACACTGTTTGCAGGATGGGCTTTAATACACTGAATTTCAGCATAAGCACCAAATCTAACTTTTGCATTTGTTGCAATCAGAAACATTTGTAGGGGCAGAGTTAAGAGGAAGAAATAATTGTTCATAGGCTAGGACTATTCTAGCTCTGCATCTGTCCCTGAGTCCTCGTCATGAGCAGCACTTGGCAGATACATTTCTACCCTCCATGGGGATGTACTCTTTCCATCTTCTCTTCCCTGTGCTCCTCTCAGCTCTCCTCAGTGCACCAATACTCCCCATTCCTGAGATATGGATGCCTGATTTGTGTCTGTCTAACTAAATTGGGAATGTTTTTTCTGCAAATTAATCAGTACCCCATCCCAATTTCGTGTGCCTTTGATGCCTGGTTTTAATTGCCTGAAAGTAGAAAGCTTCAATGAGCAGAAAAATTAAAATTGCAAAATCCTGATGGCTTTTTGTAGTTGAGTTATTTGCCTCCAACATCAACCTGAAGAGTATGTTTTTCGCTTGGCTTTTTCCTTTTTTTTTTTTTTCTTAAGTGAGTGAATGTCTTATTAGCTTTTCATTTCTGACAGAGCCTCAGGCTTAACTGCAATGGGTAGACAACATTTTAGCTCCAGAACATGAAACAAGTTCTTCTCTCCTAGATTCTGAAAGAGATCTTGCCAAGACAGTGAAACAAACTCTCTCCTCTTTTGAAGCAGGGCTTGACTTAGGAACAAAAAGATTGATTGCTCTTTCAAAAGATTGAAACCCCTAGTATGTAGTAGAGTTTCAGGGATTTAATGAGGGGGATAAAAGTGGGAATGGAGCACATTGTGTCCAGCTGAAAAACCAGAAATAGTTTAGAACAATTGCATGATCTTTTATTCAGAAAATGTGTCTTCCATGAAATCAGGACTTTTCCCATGAAAAAGCTTGGTGTTTTTCCCATGTTGGTTTCTTGGACTGACCCCAAATGCCTTCTTAGCTTTCTGTTCAGGATTACAGCGGCTGTCATTTTGCTGCCTGAGTTCACACACAGCAAGGTTTGTCCTTTTTCACAGGGATTGTTCTTTATTCCTGTGAGACAGCATGCCTCCTCCAGCCACCCTGTGGCATGTCATGCAAGTGACATGACTTGCAGAGTATCATCAGAATGCTGCTGGGAAAACCCTTTACATGAGGAATCATAGCAGTGGAGTGTCTTTCTGTCAGTGCTGCACAGCAGCGTGGCTACATGAGAGAGTGCAGTTGAATGATGAATCTACTCAGACAATGTTGCAGGTCACGTACGTAAAGCAAAGTAAAGCATGCTGATAAATTAATATCTTTATATTTTTACTTTATATTTTTATTTATATTTTTATATATAATATATATGTTTATATTTATATTTTTACTTTAAAATGACAAAAGTGTGCTCCTACTTTACAAATTGTTTGTTCTTTTAGAACTTAATGAAGTGAAATAGCAGAGCCAAAGGGTCCCATGTTTTCACAGACTGAAGAGTAAAGTTACTTTGTGAAGAAAAATCCCCCTGGTGTAGAACAAGTTAATTAGTTATTGAGTGGAAAACAAGCTGTCTGTCACATTGCTAAATTTCAGATCTGAAATTTGTTGCCTTTTATCCACTTGGGTTTTTTTCCTAGAACTGATATAACTGTTTCTCCCAGTATTGACTTTTTCTTAATCACTTCTTCTTGTAGTCTTCTGTAATAATTTACACCATGATTATGCTCAGCTATTATCTGCTGGCTGATAATAGAGTTTGTTTTACAAACAGCATTCATTGTAATGTAACTGTTCAGTACTGGCACAGCAAGCCATGGTAATAAATTCTGCAGGTTACTGTCATTCTTTGCTCAGCTGTTCCTCAGTTATCCATCAGAAAGTATTTTATTTTCTGTTCCTTGCCTGTGACAACCCTAGTGAGAGTTGTTTGTGTTAGTGAGTTTTTTCAGCATTTAGGTGTAAAACTGAATTTGATGCCTTGTACCTCTGAAACGTATTTTAAACATCCTAGTGGAAAGTTCAGGATGTTCCTGAGGGGCAAAGGCATAGCCTATATTGTCTGTCTTTTTATACAGTTACCCTTTTTGACCATAATAGTCATTTAGAGTTGAAGATCCACAGGATGCCTTTGTAAGGAAGAAAGGTTGGCAGTGATACCAAAGGTTTGAGAGTTGAAGATCCACAGGATGCCTTTGGAAGGAAGTGATACCAAAAGTTCAGATCATCCTGTTGATTTGAAAATCTTGAGTTCCTGAAAATGAGAGACATTAAACCCCACAAAAAACTGCGTTCACAGCTCATGTGGCCCAGAAGTCTCTTAGTCTTCTTTCTGGGCCACTCTCAGTTCTAACTGAGCTCTGTCTGATGTTTACTCTTTTCTGAATATGGTATCCCTGGGTTTCCTCCTTCTTGTCTCTCCCTCATATCTGCATTATACCATATACAGGAACTATCCTTTTCTCTCCCACTCCCTAAAAAATTACTTTTTTTTTTCTCTTTTTGCTTGACATTACGAAGAAATGAGGGATTTTTATTTATGCACTGGCATTGCTTATGTAGGTGGTTTGTGTGTGTGAGAGTTTGTGTGTTGAGTGTGACACAGTATATTTTTAATCCTTCATCCTGGAATGAAGGGTGGCTTTGTGGATCCTTATTCCCTCTTGGAAAAGCCTTCATTGCTATGCCAGTCTCATCCATCTTTTAGGGACTGCAGGTATAAAATTATTTGATGCATAATCTCAATATGTTTTCTACCACAGGAGAAGGAAGGGAGGAGAGTGTTCCTTCAGCTCATTAATCAGAATGAGAATGAGAAATTGTAACAACTTCCCAGTCATTTGCTATTTGCTCTAAAGTAAATCTGTCTAAATATTAGTGCACTGGTGATAGTAAAAAAACCTAAAAAACAAAGGGGGGGGGTGAGGGGGTGGGCAGGAAAAGAACCTTGTCATTAGCTTGTCACACGCTGTACATGGTAGACCAAAGATATATGTACTGTGGCATCTCTGTAATGAAAACTTGAGCAATAAAAATAGTTTCTGCCATGTTCTGGAACAAGGAACTCCCTGAGGAAACACATTAACAGTATTTCACATTACAAATTATTATTGCATATTCAGCTATTGTTTCAAATGAGAATTGTGTGTATTACAGGGCAAGGGAAGGAAGACAAAGTTAGTGTTTCTTCTGTAAGCAGAATTAAGATTTTGTGCATCTGGCTATGTCAGTTCTGGCCTATAAATTCAAGTTAATACTTTAACAGAATAATGAGTTTCTCGTACCTAGGATACTTGATGGAATTACACATGTAGTTCAGGATACACTGGTAGGGCTGAATATGTGAATCTCTTCACTTTTACTGTGCTTAGACTGAAGTATTGTAGTGTGAAAATGAGACTTGTTGGATGTGTCTAGTAAGGAGTCATCTCCCATGTTGAATGTAAAGGCATCATGTTACAGAGGTTGAATATTTCCAAATACCAGTATTTTGTGCAAATAGTGTGTTTTCTGCCATGCCTAAAATTTTTGGATTAATTAAATGCTTTGTTTCATGCACCCCTCTCTCTGCACTCAGGACAGTGTGTGTTTAGAGAGCTGGTCATCTTCATTACCTGCTTACTTTCTAAGTAATTGTATGACCTTGCACAGGAGGTGACTGTTGTCTTCACAACAATTTGGAAGAAATTTTAAAACCTCACTGAGGGTTTCTATATTAACATGTTGCCAGCAGAAAGCTAGTTGCTAGAATGCTGATTTTTCTCCTCCTCCAGCCTCCTTTCTAGAGGAAGAATGTTGCTTCTTCTTCTACCCTTTATGGTGCCAGGAAACAGCCTCCAGCCCTTCTCTCTGAGTTGTGTGTTGTTTGCTCTGACTGCATTGTTCAGCTTCCATTTTCTGATTTGTGAAAGATGTGATTGATACATACTTGAAATTTAACTCCAAGTTGGCATAAAAGTGAGACAGAGGAAAAAATATTTTTATTGGAATGTTAGTTTCTGGGTGGAAATTGAAAAGTGTTAGAGACAACAGTGGCTCCAGACATAGTTCTTTGTTTGCCCTATTAGCATCAGAAAACTGAATCTAGGGGGAACTGGGTCCTATTTCCAATTTCTGTATTAGCTTATGTAAAAGTCAGGAGAAAGAAGTGGTGTTTTATTTTATGGTCCTTCAATTTACTGTGAAGCTGGCCTGAGATTAAATGGGGGGAAGGGAGCACCTGTGCACTTTGACCAATCACTACCAACTTAGAGAGGAGAGCCAGGCTGGTGTTAGCAGAATCCAAGAGAAGCAAACCAAAGTGTGCAGAAAGCATTGATTTCATTCTACTGTTATAATTGCTGCTTTTCTGGAGACACAGCAGTGTCTTACCCTGCTCACCTTTGCTGTGGGATGCTGGATGTGGCTGCCTTGGAGAGGGCCCCAAAGGAGCAATGCATAAAGCTCACATTTTTAATCTCATGTGCTGCTCATATTTGTGTCGTAATGATGCTGCATCAAGACAGTAGGATGTCTAATCCATATCAGCAATGCATTTATATTCACATTAAACTCATGCTAACAGTATCATTAACTTCTTAGTGATATTATAGCATAGCCTTATGAGTATGTTTTCAAAATGTTTCTTGGTGAAAGAAATTTGTGAAGTACTTTATTGCTAGCCAGAAATGGTTCTAACAAACCAGTGAAAGGCTTTCTAATTAAATGAAAGTAGTTAATTTCCCTTTTTCTTCAACTGAGATTGCAAGCCACAGTGGCACCCACAGATATCCTGCCTCTGTACTCAAAATGACAGTGAGCTGCTTTCCTCTTTACAATGCCTGGCAGAGGATCTGAGCCACTCCATTCGCTTGCAGTCCCACATGCTGTCAGGATACCAGCCTGGAAAGGGAGGTGAGAGTGAGGCACTACTGCAGAATGAGTAACTGAAGTGTTGATTTGCCATGAAGTTGCCCATCTGAGGCAGGTTAATCTTTCAGCTCAGGTGTGGATGAGGCCATCTTAATTAATACTGCACTGAAGATATATCATGACAAAACTATGTAATTTTGCAGAGGGAACATGACTGGCCAATATATAATTTATAGTATGTTACACAGGTGCTTATCAGTGTCCAGCTGACTAGAAATAAAGCAGCTCGACTGAGAAGATAATATAAATAGCTTTTGTATTTCCTCCTTTATTTTCTTCTCTTCTCTATTTCTAGTGTTCACAAGTTATGTTTTTCCTGTGGCGTTCATAATTCCTAAGAAACAAGGGAGATGAAAGTGGGCTTGTTAGGAATATTGTGCTGTATCTTAATATTTCTCTTCCATGATTTGTAGTAGTAAATGTGTCTATAATGATATTTGCAGGAAACACACATGGAGCAGGTACAGTCTGAATCAAATCAAACTGACTTTAAATGATCAAATGCCTGCAGAAAACATCCTTGTTGCTTTCTTACATAAATGAAAACCTGTCAGGTATGGGTGCCATAATGCTGGTTTCAGCCATGTGTGTAAAACAAAGAGCTGGCAAGTGGAAGAGAGTCATCAGGTGGGCATAGCAGCAATTGAGTGAAGCATGAGGGTCTTAATGTTTAGACAAGTGGGTGTCTTATGGGCTGTGTCTTCAACAAAGTAACATCAAGATTTTTTCAGAGCCCATTTGAAGACCTCTTGATCAGGAATCTCTCCACAGAGTTCACCAGTCTTTTAGTCACATCCTAAATCAGCAGCCAGGAGCACAGCCGTGTTTTGGATGTGATTTGTGTTTCTAATACGCTTTGAAATATTTCAAATCGGGGGCTACATCTATGGAATATTTTTTATATCTTTCTGTTTTAATATATGCAATGTGTTGCACTTAAGTTTGGTGAAAGAAATATGTGGAAGCATCCCAGCAAGTAAATGTCACTCTCCACCCCTTTTTTAAATTAAAAAATAGGGAAATTGCGCCCAGATCTCCCTCGCAATTTTTATCCTCTGATTGAAATTTCAGAAAGTAAATTTCAACACATCAGTTTCAAGCAGCAACAGTATGACAAGTAAATTGTGGCTATAAATGTTGATTTTAAGTGCTCTGAATGCTGACTGCTATCAGACCTTATCTTGGATATTGGGGTAGAGAGTGTGAGCAGTTCCCTGAGGCAGAAAAACAAACTGCTAGAGGAACAAAGAAGTTATGCTAATAATACATGACATGGTTCAGCCATATATAATTTAATGCTTTGCCCTTCAGCAACACCTTTCAAGTAAAAATCTGCTAGACTTTATCAAATAATAAGTTTTTTATTACATCCTTTCTGTTGTCCCACAGATAGCTGATTGGAAGAAATGTTAAGAGACTCATCACAGCTCTGTGTTCAGAGCCCTGCAGTCTTGTGTCACAGTTCTGTGTGGTGGTGTTAGAATTCTTATATTTTGAGCCTATGTCCTGCTTGAATGCTTGCTCTGAGCCTTGAAGAATTTTTGTCATCACACTGGTTATACTGATCCTTTTTTTTTTGGCTGGCTTTTTTTGTTGTTGTTGTTCTCTGTGAGCGCTGTTTCCCTATTGCATAATTGGGTCGTAATTGGGATCCCATCCCTCAGCTGTCGAAGTGCTAAAAGCAAAATTTTAGCTTGGGATTTTCATGGCTTTAGCCTGATAAAATAGAGTAATAGATGGAATCAATTCAGTGTTCAGGTTAGACTGTGACCCAGAGCAGGTAAGATAACTTAAAATGCCTCCCAGAGTTCACTGGATATAGTAACAGACACATTTGTCTGTGTGAAATGAAACCTGCTCTGAATTGTGCATGTTGGGCAAAGCTTGGCATTTGGAGAGATTGTAAAATTTTTGATTCCTACAGAAGGAGTGTAGTACTCTATACCACTACTGAGGCTGGAGGTGTTTCCTGGCTTCATACAGGCTGGAAGAGGCTGGAAAACACACCTGTGACAACTTCATATTGAATTGCTATGCTGATTTATCTCTCTTGCTGCAGTGAGTGCTGTCCTGTCAGCCAGTTATCAGTGATGGTGGTAGTGGTGGGATCTTGCCAAGCCTAGCACTAGTTGCCAGCACCAGCCAGTATGTAAACCTGGACAGAATATTTTCCTGTTAGTTGGAAAGGTTCACTTGACCTGCTGGATGGAAGGTGCCTGGCCTTGCACTGTTCATAAGCTTTGCTTATCAGAAGAAGGTAATTGTCAGATATTAATACCTGACAGTGTTACAGCATAGGGAGGGTTAGGTCAGACTGGAGACTACTGCCCAGCCCTGTGTTCCCGTTGTTCTGTTTTGTACTCCTTCTCTTATCACACGGAGTCTTTGTTTTTTTTCCATCTCAGAACAAATTTAATTAGTATCCAAGTTTAAGAGCCCAATTCCAAACATTCTGAGAGTAAAGTCTCCTGCTATAAAGATTCTAAGATTAACCCAAATCTCGACTTATTATTACAGCTATCAACATTAATCTCTCTCAGAAATTTTTAATATAAGTGTGAGATCAAACCTGATTTCCTTGAGAAGGACAAGTGTCAGGAAAGCCCTGTTCTGGAAAGAGGAGCAGTACCAGTGGTGCAGAGGCACAGTTGTAAAGAATGAAATTTTAGAATCTGCTGAGCTCTGTTTTTATTCTTTAGCTCTTCACACACCATTATCCACTATCTAGTTCAGTGTGATGCTTCAGCATAAGTTGAATCCTCACAGCACAGAGTGCTGGTGTTGAAAACTTTCATGTCCTTAAGTTACATACAGCTTCATCAGATCTCAAGTGGTCTTTGAAAATTCATTCATTCCTTACTCCTGCCTGAATCAGTGGAGTTGTGTTCACTTGGAATCTGCTGAATTAGGTATCCTTCCTTTTCACCATTTCCTTTGTTGTTTCTCTGGTACAGTTTACAGATCTCCAGTATGGTGTTCCATCAGAAATGCACACAGCAGCCTGCAGGGCACTCAGCCTTCAGCATCACACTCTGCAGGCTGCTGACACCTTGTGATGGATCCACAGGTGGGGGATTGTGTTCATATGTAATATGGCTTGCCCTGTTTTTCCATGTGGCCTTGGAGAGGTGGCCAAACCTGATAGCCGACCCAAATGTAAAAGCTGACCTTTGGCTTTGAGAACCATTAAAGAACACAGGTTAGATCGGACCTTTACCTTTCTTTGGCTAATATTCCGTTTCCAGGAATGGAATAGGCTTTTCAAAAAACTTTATGTTCATGCTGAATTATCTGTTTTTCTTCATCTTAGATTTTATCTTTTTTTTTTTTTTCTTAATCTAGTATTTTCTGTAGCTACTGTAGGCTTTGAAAGTATAGGTTAATAAAAGAACATGTTAGGAAGTTTTTTTTGTTGTTAGTTGTTTTTTTTTAACTTGAATTGTTTTATATTGAACGAAAACCAACACTTTTTCAAGGGGTGGGTGTGTGTTTCCTTGTCAGGCCCCTCTCTTCTGTCCTGCAGAACAGCCTGGAATATATCCTGCTGCACATGGTACACCCACAACTTGGACCATTCTTTATGAGTTACTCCCATTGTTCTTTCTGAGTCCCTGCTGGTATTTCTCCCTTGTAGTGGTGCTTGGGGTGGGGTGAGTATTGATCCCTCTTTCTGGGGAAACAGAATTACCAGATGAAATGAAAACTTTTTTGAGATAGAAGTGTAATTAAGGTTGGTATATTTCTATCCATTTTTTTTCCATTACATTTTCATTTTCAGATGGAAATACCTTTATTCAGAAATTGTCAAAGAATCATAAACATAGCACAGTTTGTGTTGGAAGGGATCTCCTAGACCATCTAGTTCTAACCCCACTGCCATGGGCAGGGACATCTCCCACTATCCCAGGTTACTCAGAGCCCCACCCAGCCTGGCCTTGAACACTTCCAGGGATGGGGCATCCACAGCTGCTCTGGGCAACCTGTGCCAGTGTCACACCACCTTTACAGTAAAGAATTTCTTCCTAATATCTATTCTAAATCTTCCCTCTGTCAGTCTAAAGCCACTCCTCTTGTTCTGTCACTCCATACCTTTGCAAATTTTCTTGTAGTCCCCTCCCAGTACTGGAAGGTGCTGTTAAGCTCTCCCCATAGCCTTCTCCTCCACGCTGAATGCTCCCAATTCTCTCTGCCTTTCCTCACAGGAGAGGTGCTCCAGCCCTTTGGTCATCTTAGTGACCTCCTCTGGACTCATTTCAACAGGTCCATGTGCTTCTCATGTTGGGGTCCCAGAGCTGGGTGCAGCACTCCAGGTGGGGTCTCACAAGGACAGAGTAGAGGGGCAAGGTCCCATCCCTTGCCCAGCTGGCCATGCTGCTTTTGGTGCAGCCCAGGATACAGGTGGATTGCCAAGGTTTGCTTACAAGATTCCCAATAATGTCTTGTTTACAAATCCTTCTTAATAATTTTAACATTAGGTGCTCTTACAAAGATCTGATCCTTTTCTGACCAGGTAGTTGGAATGCCATGTGTTACAGCTGACAGCTTGTTCATTAGCATTCCTTGCCTTGCAGCTTGTATTGCTTGGAAGTATGAATAATCACCATTACTGTGGAAGAATGCTTTGACAACTATTTGTGACAACTATTATAGCTGTGTGCTGATTTTATGAGGAGTGAGTAAGTGTCTGCAAGTGAGTTAACAGCTTAATCTGCTCCCTTTCTCCCAACGTGACTCACCAGAGCATTTCTGTATGCACTGCTGCCACCTCTCTCCCCAGTTGCTGCTTGATTGACAATAATCTGATCTCTCCATACGTGTTACCCTCTCTGTGCCATGCAACTTTTGTCACAGTGCTGATGCCACTGACTTTCAGATCCTCATGTGAGCTTCCCCCGCCAGAGGACGTGACTCATAGGCTCCTCCTGAGATCCATTTAACACACTGAATTAAATCCAAGTAGCTCTTGCTGCTTGTTAGCGTGTTCTGACTGACTGACTGGGACCTTACTCCTTAGTCTTGAGATTGTTTGTAATATTAGATGTGTACATGCTATATCACAGATTTATGTCACTCTAGGGTCCCAATTGTTTTTTATTTTGGGGTGGTTTCTGCTGACTCTGTCTCCATGAAGAGCTACAGAATACGTGGTCTCACTTTACAGCATGTCCTTAGTGTGCAAATATTTCTCCACTTGCTTTCTTAGCAATTCCTCTTTTTGTAATAATATATTGTGCTCTCCACTGTGCATGCAAACAATGAACTCCAGTGTCATTATTTAAGCAGCAGAGAAAACAAATGGCTGTGTCCAACTCAGCTGTTGAGCTACTGGATGATCCTAAGCAGGGCTTTGTCTTGATTTCCTTAGCCTGGATATCCATCAGGACATCGTTAAAGAGGATTTGGGTGTTGGACCATCCAAAATATAACCATTTGGTGGCTGTGTCTCTTGGGCATGATCCAGTGCTCACGTGTGGTTTTGAAATAAGGCCTTAGTTAGGACTTCCTTTGTTTCACAGAAATCATTCTCTTCTTGTGCTTCAAGCCATGTCTTTGTATCTGCTAAGTCTGCCTGAGTTTTTGGTTGGCCAGCTGGCAATGGCACAGGAGATTTTCACAACACTTCCACAGGCTCCAACCTCACTATCATTGCCTGTTCCAAGGGCTTAAGTTCCTCACAAAGATCCCCCAATTTAAATTCTAAACTTGGGCCAGTTCTTACCTTCAGGTCAAATTATGAAACCCAAAATAGTGGGCATTTCTGAAAACACTGACCTAAGTAATTCTTGCTAAATCTTATCAAAGCCCAGCTGGAGATGAATGAGTAGCAAACATCAAAGCTGACAAGGAGATACTCCACTAGTACAAGGAAATTCAGCAGAAATGTTTGTCCATTATGAGTAGGGAAAACCAAAAGTAAAGGACATTCTTTCTGACTTGAGTCTTCATGGGCAAAACCTGATCTGAGATCTGTTTGCATATTCTTATAGCTTGGGAAGGAGAAGTGCAGCCAACAGCAGAGCAGCAACAAGTCAGGGACTCTTTCCAGAGGTGAATGTGATCAAATCCGTGTCCTGGATGGGCCCAAGGGGCCTGAAAAAGTAAGCTGATGTGTTTGTGGGATTGGTGTACCATGTTTGTGACAAAATATGGTGACTGGGAAGGAGCCTGGCAAATTTCTGGTGACTAAAAATAGCAAGTATTGTATTATTTTTTTGGAAAGGCAAGAAAATGGGGTCCTTTGGATCTCACCAATTCCATTCCCATCCCTGGAAAGGACTTGGTGCGCATCAGCTTAGAGTCAGTTGGACTAAATTACTTTCAACCAACTTTTTTATAATTCTATTTTCTGAAAATATAACCATGATCTCTGATTTTCATCTCTTCATTTCAGCTAAAGCTCTGTTTCTCATCCCCAGTTGTGTTGTACTAAATGTTCTGTTCTCGTGATGGGGCCTTAGATTGATGTTTTTCACAATCAGAATTCCTGTGAACTTTCAGAAAAGGTAGGATCAGGTCTGAAGCTACACATTGCAGCTTAGGCAGCTTGCGCTTGGTTATTATCCTTAGCAAATCAATATTCAAAAGTGAATTTATCCTTTTCTGTGAGATCTTTGAATTTGGGTTCATCTAATACCTGGGAAGAACAGATATGCAGAGAATTTCATGTCTTGCAGAGGTCAGGAAAGACTGATCTCTTCAGTTGTGCTGCAACAATTATTTACTGTATTTAAGCATTGCTGTTTTCTCTGCATTTCCCAAGTATTGTGCAGTGCCTGTGTGACAGTGTGATAGAGACAGAACTGGGGGGATCAATATTCTGGCACACCTAACCCTCAGGTGATATGCATGTAGAAAAACACATACTGGGCTTCCAGAGCACAGTGAAAGCTTATGCAGGCTTATTTATTACTGCTTTAAGGTATAAAAATATTAAGTTTAATTTTTCCAATTACACGGTACCATTCTATCTTATTAAAATATTTCAAAATAGACTTAGGCATGAGTAGCTCTGAAATGAGGAGAGACTTCTCAGTTTAATGGGAAGGACATTTTTATTGCTGTTTGTATGCTTTGATTAAATAGAAGATGCAGAAATTTAGGTCTGATTATATTTTCAGGATAACGTAATTAACAATAATGTGCTCTTTTCCTTATCCACTGAATGCATTTGAGGGATGGTATTTGTGAAATGTCAGCGTTCTCGAGGAAATGAGGACAGTGTAATCATGCCCAAAAGTGAACCTCACATTCCAGACCTGTTTGCATTGACTGCTGCCCAGTGCTCAGTGCTGCACTTGCTGAATCTCCCCTGTCGCCTGCACACATCTTTTACTGTCCTGTGGAACATCAGGGCACACAGTAAGGTCTGGGCTCCTGCCAGCAATGTCAGAGCAACCCAACCCCAGACAAATCAACCTGCATGTGAAATGAAAGCAATTAGGACTGGAAGGTAGAAATTAGCTGGAAAAGTTGGTGCCAATGCTGAATTTCATTCTTGCACTTCCTACTCCTCCTGTGTCCTTCCAAGTGCCTTCCAGGTGTGTAGGAGTGACAGGGGTAGGACAGTTGGGACATTTGGAGATGAGAGATCTCTGAAGCCAGGTTGTGGAACTTGAGGTTTATTGCAAAGGTGTGGGTGCAGGGCCCTGCTTGGAGCTGCCAGCCACGGCTCAGAGCAGGCCCCAAAGAGCGAGAGAGAGATAAAGAGAGTGGGAAAGAGAGAGAAGGCATGAGCGTGGGATGGACAAGGTGAGTGCGAGCGAGGTTCCCATTACAATACAATAAATCTTCTTCTGTGCTGGATATTCTAATTCTCACTAACCAATCTAATGCAAGATACATATCCTATAGCATTTACATACAGCCTACAAGAATCGTTGCATTACCATACTGTGTTACATTTTAATCCCTAAAAACTACTCTTTTGACCTCTTCTGCTAAGCTAGTAGGGTCTGCTCTGACCCTTGGACCCCTCTGCAAGCAGAGGGTATTGTTTCATCAAAAGGGGATTACCTTGAGCTCGCCACACCATTGTTTTCCAGCTGTTCAGTAACTAAGGGATCTCAAAGCTTTCTTTCATTTCAATCTCGCTTATAGTTTCCATATTCTCAAAATCTTTTGCCAGGCCATCATACTTATAAGGCTTTCCTGTTTAATCTTCCCCAGCACTGGTGCTGTGCATTGGTGCTGACCTTGGCATGCTCAGAGCGGACAGACAGATGGTCTGGGTCCTGCACTGCCCATGCTAGGTCTGTCACTGCTCTGGGGGTGAATTCCATGTGTGGCACAGCACCAGTCTCCCTAGGACGCCCACCTGGAGGGGACAGGACCCTGCACAAGGAGGGCTGGTGGCGCCAAGGAGGAGTTTGTACATGATGTGGCTGTGGCCCAGAGCAGATGAAGCCACGAGTCCTGTGACAAGGCACCTCTGAATTGTTGGTGTGCCTGTTCTCTGAGAGCACAGCTGGGACAGGACTCTCATGGGAGTTACTGCACTGGGTTTGTGCCATGTCTTGACTGAGAATTTCCCAGACCATCCAATTCCAGAAACAAACCTGCTGCAGGAAAGGAAAGATATTGCTTCCCTGCCTTCTGTGCAACTTCAGTCAGAGAGTGGCTTTGTTTTTTGAAAATAAAAACCCCCAGGAAAACAAACCAAAAATGCCAGAAGCTCTGTACTCTTATTGATCAGCTTCAGCGTGATACCAGCACTGCTGGCTCTGTATTTATGTTCCCTCCTACTCCATATATTGCAATTCTATCAACAAGAGTGATCTGTGAGGATGGAGACAGGGAGAAAATACCCACAGGGTCAGCGTGTCATTGTGAAGGAGAAGGAATCGTGGTGTTTTATCAAATCCTCAACAGCTTGATCTGCTGGGGATAAATGTTTTTCCCTTACTGCTCTTTGGAATCCTGGTGTTCTTCATCCAGCATGATCCCATGGTGTGCAATTGAATTGAGATTCATATGGTGTGGATTGCCAGCACAAGAGCACATTTGAGGAGAATTGCCTGAACAACTTGCCATCTGAAGGGAGATGTTTGCAGGATAAATGCTTTCTCCAGACTCAATTACCTTCAAAAGTAAGTCAAAGGTTGCCATATCAAATATACCAAACTCTGCTGGGAAAATGCCAGAATATCAGTGATCTCCTTGTCCCCACAGGCAGGACCGGCAGCGCCAGCCGTGACTCGGGGAGGGCCTGCCTTGATTTAGTCGTGCTTTTTCCTAAACAGCCTTGGGAAATGCTTTAGCTACAGGTGCTCTAGGGCTGTAATCAGTGCCCTTTGCACTGACTTCTGCTGCAAACGTCCTCTTAGGGGTGGTGGCAGAGTTTTGTTTTTCTATCTCGTGTCATTACAGAAGTGATCAGATTTGGGACATTAAATGAAAGCAAACTGAGCTCTCACACTGGCTTTTAAAGAAGTATATTATCTTTCACATGCTTCTCTAGCACATTTCCATTTGTAGCTCTACAATAAGGATGGGCAGGAGTTACCCCATCTGTAACGAATGCCTTCTTGTGTTGGAGGTTAATAATCGGATTGCCTTAAAATATCAGTTATTTTATAATTGTTAATGGGAGAGTAAGGCTCTCGTTTGGGTTCTTGTGTATGATTATCTGCTCAAATTCTTTATTTTGTGTACCTAGTACCCTTAAGTAGACCATGAGCTTTATAAAGCATAACTTTTGTATAAAATTTTATTTTTATTTGTCATATTTCTAGCCATTCACATTCATGAATCGTACATCTGACTTTAAACAAACACTACTGGCAAGTGCTGTTAATTTACCTCAAGCTTTTAAAATCTTACCTTACATTTTTAAATGTTTTTTCCCCAAAGCTGTAACGACCAGAAACTTTTAAAGATAACAAGTTATTTGACATTGAGAAAGACATCAAATACAGGAATACTTGTAATGAATTCATGGTGAGGCAGAGCACTTTGGAGATGTAGATGACTACACACCTATTACATCCACTTTTCTAAATTATTAGTAAGTAGCTGTGTACAGAAAGTGTCACTCAGTAGTTGCTCATTTTCACATTCAAGCATCTGTCTTGCTCACAGCCCAAGGGGTGCATTTTGGGTACAAATGAGTCTGGCTGAAATGGATCATGGGATTAAGCAAAAGAAACCATCTGTACTTAGTGCCCACTCTGGAAAACCAAACACATTAATGACCAGCAAAGCAGTGTTTGTACCCCTCACTGCTGGGCTGGCTGCTCCTCTTGGAGCGCTCCACACGCCGTGGTGGTCACACCCCCCTGTGCCACCTGTCACTGCCACAGCCCAGCCCTTCATCCCTGCTGCTCTGCTGACGTGTGGCCACATCTGCCAAGACCTGATGTGACATTTTAACAGAATGTGCCTCATTTCTGTGCTAGTGCACATGGCACATAGACCTGGTGAAAGTGGTGGTCCTTCTCCATCTCCATCCCAGAAGCCTGGGGTAAGGGGGAGGAGGACAGTGTCTTAATACAGTTCTTAATACAGTGCTGCTTCTTGAAGGTGCTGTAGCAATAGAAATACTACTAATTCAAATGTTCCAGTGGTTAGGCTGAGGTTTACAGCTGCTTTGTGGGCTGTGTAAGGACTTAGGAATTTTGTTTTCCAGCTATCTGTCCATTCACATGGTTCAAAGTTCAAGTGTTGAAAAGCAATTAGCCTTTCAATGAGATACAGCCTTTTTTGATGCTCTGGGGTTTTTTTGTTTGGTTGGGTTTTTTTTAATAAAGGTATGATAAAAGTCTTTTTTCTTTGATCAAGACTGAGCTAAACTTGTTTTCTACTAACAGCAGAAGAAAACAAAGTCAGGCTTTTTCTCTTATTCTATGCACTTTGCAGTACTTACACTGTCTATAGTTTCTAACTGTACAGTGTTTTACACTTTCCGTATTTGATTTTAACTTCAAAAATAACTGAACATCTAATTCCCAGGAGAAAGAAAGTTCTGTGTAAACACCTGCAATCAAGGAGACGGTGGTGCTAAATGTGATACATGAAATAGATCCTTCTGATATAAAAGTATTCTTTGCTTAGTGGCTTTAATATGGTATCAGGCTACAGCATCAGCAAAAACTTTACTTTTTCATTTAGTGTAGTATCTCCTGCCTCCCAATGCAGCCTGGTTCAGGCTGTAATGCCTGAGCAAGCTATCTAAAAATCTGCTGACTCTGGTTATAAACACAAATGGAGTGTGATTTTAAAACTAACAGGAAGTGTTGGGCTTTCCATGACTCCAAATATCCATGAAATGCTTAGTTTGTGTCTAGGTACCACAACAGTATAAGGCTGAGGACCATCTCAGCCGCTTTCTGCAGACACCAGGAACCAAGGCACAAAGAGCAGTGGCAATTTCCTAAGCCTCTACATGCCTGAATGACAACACCAGATGTGACTGTATTTTTTTTTAAGCTGGTTTTCCTTTCATAAGTCTCTGCTTATCTTTACCTATGGTTTTTTTTACTTAGTTGTCTCTTCAATAGCAATTTTTTCTCCTTCAGAAATTGCTGGAGGTAGTGATCAGGTTTCAAAATCTTGGATCCAACCACTTGAACACATCAGTATCAGAGTATTGAATGGCTCTGAATTCCCCTTTAATGGGTCAAATCTGCGTGATCAATGTGAACATCTCACATTCTTTGATTGTGTTTTAATTTGCATTCTGATCAGATAGTTGGCCATTTGAATCCATCTAGAGTTAGAGCTGATTTGAAAGAAACATCAAGTACACATGTCCAATTAAACTGAAGTTACCGTGCAGCATATAAATTGCAGTCTATCATTCTTTTCAGCCTTCCTAAAATTCACTGGCTGTATTTAATTCAGAGCAGCTATCTTTGTGATTTGGGAATGTACAACAGTAGGGCAAAGGAGGAATGAGCGCAGCTCTCTGGGGTGCTTAGCTTTGGTGGTCTCAAAATGGGTCTCAACATATTTAAGCTCAGCTTAGCAGTGGATGGGCAGCTTATCATTTCTCTGCCCTTCTTTCCTGCTGTAACCATGCCCTGTCAGCCTGAGGCTGCTTCCCTGGGCTCTGATGGACAGGCCTGTCGTTACCTGCTCTGCATTCTGCTGCCTTTATAGGTAATATTTTGTATACATCCCAGGACATAAAGCCAAGTCGGTACCTAATTTAAAATGTAATTTCAACAGCTTCTTTGCACTGCTTGCTTATGGTAGGAGACCCAAGTGGCTTCTCTGATGAGCATCCCAAAAATAGACTTTGATTGTGTTTTTTAATAGATGTTTTCTGTAAGAAGAGGATGAGGGGGAGGTGATGTGAATGGAGCCATATTAATGTGAACAGAGCTTGGAGGGGAGGGCTGTGAACTGCTATGGTCTGGGCTCACCTGTGAGGGTGAGGGAGGAAGCTGATTCCACCACACTTTCATATACCTTTATGTTTGTATGCATACCCCAGAGGTCTTTACCTTCCTGTTTTGTTTAATATTACTATATCCCATTAATAATGCAGATGGATCTCTTAAAAGATCCATCTGATCCAAATTGTTGGGTTGCATAGTCATGATAGAGTTTCACATGGTCACCTGTTGAGAGGGAGCTTAATCAGAACAATTTTTTTCCTCCTGTCCTGTTGCTAGTGTGTCCCCAGCATGCAGTGACTGAGTATTTAGTGTGTAACAAAATCCTCTAAAACACAAGGATTAGAGGGCTTGCTTTGAAGAGAAGTCTAAGTAAAAACTACTCCCCAGTCTGTAAGTGAGAAGTTCTGGCTCCAGTGGCCTGATTCATTGTAATGTTTATAAATAGTGCCTTAAGCAAAGTAAAAAATAGGAATTTTAGCCATCCAACATTTTTCACCAGCATGTTTAAGACAACAAACTGGGGCTAAGAAATATGTAAAATGCTTTCTAATTAAAGTAGCTCAATATACTAAAGCTTCCTGATGCTGTAACTTTAAGGTACAATATACATTTAATAATCCCCAAGGCAAAAATTACTTTCAGAGTGGTGTACTTCTCCCCATACACAAAATAATATGGCTTACTGAACTGGACCAGGTTTTAGCAGGGCCTGCAACAGCAGTGATTTTTTGTGACTCCTTGGAGATTACAGAGTAAACATTTTAAAATCTCATTTATAGGAAATGTTTTATTATGGTTTTGGTCAAGCCTAATTTATTGTTAACTGGATTATAAGTGATATAAAGTGAGGGTTGTTCCTGCTGGGTATTACATACCCTCTGCTTCCAGTAAGGTTGACCAAAATTCAGCATTGTCATTTCACTAGCTTGTGCAGATGCATAATATTCTTACAAAAATAACACTTATCTAGCACTCCCACAAATCGAATATTTTATCCCAAGCTAGCCCACCTCTTGTTTGTTAGACCTCTTTTTTTTTTTCTTTTTCTTTTTTTTTTTGCCTTGAATTAGAACTAAACAAAGTGTGGAACATGTAAAACTGTCTAACAGCAGTCATTGTTTGGTTTACTGTTACAACTGCCCTTTAAAAGTGAATTCAATTTTTTTCATCATCAACATTTAGTAATCAAACATCTTCAGCTTTTTCAGGAAAAGGGTCTGAGTTTCTTCATAAACCTCAGAGCAAACTTTAGCCTTATTTTTTAGTTTAGCTGATGAAATCCAGGCACAAGTTATTTCAAATTCAGTTTGTGCTGTTGAAACAAGTCTTTTTAAGACAAGTAATCTGAATCTGGTTAAAATTTGTACTCCTGCTGTATATTTCTGGGCTTCGTCCTTGAGTAAAGTAACCTACAAAGCCATATTGACTGAAGATGTGCAGAGCCCAGAGCAAAGACCTTGATTTAAAATATCTTAGTACTGCCCTAAAATGACCAATAGATTCATGAGGGACATCAAAATGTTCTGTGTGCTGTATTTCTTATTTACTCTTTGCAGTTTAATTAAGGAAGGGGAAAGAAGCACGGGGAGAGATTTTAGAAGATGTGGCTCCCCGGAGCTTTGGGAAGTGGGGATGTGCAGTGGCTGCTGCTGTCACTGTCACATGGAAGTGCTGGAATCCTGTCTGTTCAGGGGTCCTTTATGCCCCTGAGCCCTGCTGGCATTGGATTTGTTCTTGCCAGCTGATCATGAAGATGATCAGTAACTTGCACAGTTACTTCTACTAGAGCAATATCCATGTCTGGTAATGTACCTGGTGGTAAATTAATTATAACTGTGACCTGGCATGGCTGAAGGGGGCCAGACAGGGTCGGGTCAGGTGTAAGAACTTGAGTGCAAACTCAAATTTTGCAGAAATTCAGGGTTCATAGCTGTAGAAAGTAAAGTTTTACTTTGGTGTTTCTGTGACCAGAAATTGAAGAACTCTGAGCTAGGATTTGGAAGAGTTTCTCCAGAAACTTCCATCTCCATTTTACAAGCAGAAATACTTGGTCACATTTACACACTTCTCAGAAGTCTTTGCTTTAAACCTTGAAGCTGTGATGTATTTTAAGCTACTGGTGTTATGGGAAATGTTGTGGAGATCAAGCCAAACTGTAGCAAGCTCTGAGCTGTGTGAATTGTTGTATCAAAGATATTTTTTAAATGCTGTGCAGTTTGACCGTGAGTTCCTCTCTGACCATCCTTTGGAAATGATCAATAAGGAACAGGTTTCAGTGGGTAGTGGTAGTTTCTGTTCTGTCTTGACTTCCTTCTTAAAGTTTGTGTAGCTATTTGGACACTACTACCTGTTGTTTAAAAGGAAAAGTAGTAGGAATTGAGGTTAATCAAGCTATTTCCTACTTCTCTCTTCATTTGCACCATCTATTATTACT
Organism: Geospiza fortis; assembly: GCF_000277835.1. Classification (NCBI taxonomy): domain Eukaryota; kingdom Metazoa; phylum Chordata; class Aves; order Passeriformes; family Thraupidae; genus Geospiza; species Geospiza fortis. The sequence continues at coordinate 200,011 of NW_005054550.1, read as the reverse complement.
TTTCCACATCAACAGAGTTAGCTTAGTTGGAGGAATTAGGGGTTCACTTGTGATGCTTTGGAGTAGGGCTAGCAGAAATTCTTGTAAATAAGAGCTTCTTTCTTCAGGATTTGTCACTTGAATTCATATCAGATGCTCAAATAAACAACCTCTGAAGGTCCCACCTGAGAGCTTGGTCACCCCTCCATTTCTTGATAATAGAGAAGATGCTCAGGAGTTAAAACTTTGATGCTTGAATTCTAATCAGCTACAGCATGTAAAAATCTTTTTTTCCCTGGCAGGAGGAAAGGAAAACAGCGACAAAACCCGCTTGTGCTTATCCTGGCATAAAACAGATTATAAAATCCTGATACTAAACTGATGATTATTTCCAAATCTGTAGAACAGCTTAGTAAAGTACTTGCTCTTGTTTATGTTCATATTATAAATTTGAAAAAGATTAATTTTCCAACTCACTGTCTCTTAAATCAACTAATCATCAACTATGGAAAATTGTGCAGAGCTCTTTGACTGTATTACTGATGTTGTTTTTATATTTTGTGTGGAAAGTTCATCACCTTTTCTCTTGCATCAGAAAGAACCCCTGTGTACACAAATACATACAAGCAAAAGGAAGAAGTGATTGTGATTTTTTTTTTTTGTTTCTCTGAAATGTTCACAATTACGTGCAGTGTCGGTATATCAAGGGAGAAAAAAAGATATGACATCTTTAATTCCCAAATATTCTGGGTACAATTATACAAATAATGTATACAATTAACGAAAGTCTCCCTGGGTTTGCACTGATGAACCCAAGTTCTGCATATCTCAGATTAATTCTCTTGGTTTATACGGTGGTTATTAGAACCTCAAGGCAGTTGGTGATGTTGCTGGTCTAAAGAAAATGGATAAATGGTAACCTTGAGAATGCAACAAAAGAACAGGTCAGACAAAAAGCACATCTCCAGTTTGTCATTTCATTTATGCAGTGACATTTAATTTGAAGCACGTCTTAGGCATTTCATTCTCTATCTATACCAGGTATTTACCCCTCTCTGAATTTGTCTCTTAATTAGTGCAGATATATCTCAAGTTCTCACTTTTGAGTGCTCCTTAGCCTGTTATAAAGGAATGCAAAAGCATCTGGTATGCCAGTTTAGGGCTCTTGGTGCCAGTGGGTCTCTATGGAGAGCTCCATGTGATGCCTCTGGCTTTAGCTTTTATACTTTTCAGATTCTGTTCTGCTTTAGTGTGTGGGTCTGAGCTTCCTATTAAGGGACAGTAAGCTCTCTTCACAGAGCAGGTAAACAAAACAATTCCTTCTCTAGCTGGGGACCCAAGGCCAGCCGATCCAGATCTCAGGCCCAAGAGTGTAAACAACATGGACTGAAGAGAGAAAACTAGGATGGGACTTCATGGGCTAAAGCTGTAATTGGACAATTAACTCCAATATGCTAACGGACCAGAACTTATAAAAGTGTGAGACCCTGTGACCAGTCAGGCATTTTGTGGCCATTTTGGGTTCATCTTGGGTGTAGCCCTGGCTGGGCTCTTGTACTGCCCCAGGTGTATCCATTGAGGCCTCCTAATAAATCCCTACTTTATACTTTAACTCCATCTAGTCTCTGTTCTAGGTCAGCCTTCACAAGGCATCACACAAGCATGTCATTGCATCCGATGCTCTCCTGAACTGAGGGCATTCTGTAGCCAAATGCCCACCCTTTGGACCAAGTGCCATCTCTTCGAGCTTCTCAAAGACTGGACATAATCCTCAGCCCACCAGTGAAGGTTTGGTCCCTTGTGGCTCAACCGCTCCTAAAGAAAGCAATAGGGAGTACCCAATGCACACAGAAATTGCCCATGAGCAGGGTTTGTGGACATGCCCAGGCTTTCAGAAGCTGAGCAGGGCTTTGCCAGGGCGGAAGCAAGACTGTGAACCTGATGGAGCTCAGTCCAGCACCTGGGAGTCAGCGCATGGCTCAGCTCTGTGTGCCCTGACCACTGCAGCAGCATTTCCCACAGCTGTCACTCATGGAAATGAGGGCAGAGCTGTCACTGCTTTGTCTTGGAGCAGTTCAGGGCCCTCTCTGTGTGACACTGGCCTGCCTTTGTGAGCTGGGCCACGGTTAAGCCATGTCCTACTGGTGGGTCACTTCTCTTTTGCAGGAGACAGACTTTGGCTCCCAAGATCTGAAGGCAACCTCTGCCTCATACTGCTAAGTACCTGAATGATCAGAAGAACATAAAATCCTCTTAAACTTTGTCTGCTGAAAGGAAGGGATCACTGTGGAGGTTTCATCTTAGTGCGCTGTTTCCAGAGGAAGGCACAAATACATTCTGGAGCTAAAAGTTGTAGTTTTTATTAGAGCTGTTCAGAAAATTTGATACTCTGAGGTTTTCTGAAATACTGAATTTTTACAGAAAAATAAAAAATGTTTGTAGAAGCTTTCACAAAACATGGACACTATTTTATGACTACCTGTAGTTTGTATTTAGACTAATACAGTGCATCTTTATAAATTTGGTACCTCTTTTTGTAGCCCAAGGGATTTCGAGGCATTTAAAGAGAACATTTTGAAAGCATACATAGCAGAAAGGAGTGCATTTAAAATCTTGTTTGAGCATAAGTAGTTAAGTAGAAGGTATGGCTGTATGAAAAAAAATTAACCTGTGAAATTTTTGTGTGTATGCTTGGCCTGAGAAAACTGCTTATTATGGATAAAACTGAGACTGGAGGAGAATCTATCCCCAAAATTACAAAAACATTGGAATTTAGGAGATTGTTGGAAAGTAGTATCTATACTTATAGTTATTTTATAATAGATTCTGGTGAATACAGGCATTGCAGAAATGCCTTGCATTATCCAGTGACTTTGTCATTCCACAGTGTTTCATTTTACTGTGTCTTTTTTGTTGTTTTGTGGGTTGGTTTTTTTTTTGTCTGAAAGAAAGGGAATTTCTTCTTCAGAACAGATTCTGCTGGAATCTAAATTTTCTACCTGAATGATAATGTTCATAGGAAAAACTCTTGCTTAAACAGAACAGCATTTCTTGAAAATAAATTATTTCTGATGAAGACCTTGGCTGGCTGTATTGTAGAGTTCATTTGAGCAGCACTTTAGCAGACAGGACTTCAGGAAGCATCAGGGACACCTCTTATACCTCTATCATTTTCCTTTTATTTTTTTAATTGACTGATTGAGATCACATCTCTGAACTGTTCCACTCTAATTTTGGCATTATAACTCATGGTTTGATTTAATGAAAATGGTTACTTACCTTTTCCTTCAGATGAAATTGACTGCTGGTATGGTGAGTAGTTAATTCTTTGTCTTTATGAAAAAAATGCACTGGTCTGATTGTGATCATTCTGCTTTAAACATAAGTGTGAAAGTCATTAAATATCATGAAAGGGAGGAAAGTCATTAAATATCTTGAAAGATAATATATTCAGTACTACATGAGATTTTTCTCTGAGGTAATTCCTGATTTTCCTAAAGCTGTTTGGAAGGAGTTTCTGTTTATATGATAAATGCTACAACTTCTGCATAGGCAAAGCACCCACCTGAACTACTTGGCATAAAACAGGTTTTGTTTCTAAGATCTTTTCTTAGCTTTCTTAAATTTGCAAAATCAAGTCTCTTTTTAAATGACAGGAGAATAAATCATGTTAATAATTTTTTATTCTGTTTCCATAGTGGGATTTTTCAGTTTGGCGGTATTTTTAAGTACAGCTGTTCTGTCATTGCTCTGTATGTTGTTAAACAGCTCCAAACCCAGACTGAAATCGTTATGGTTGTTGGCCTTTTTGTAATGTTAGCATGATTGAAAGCAGAATCTGTCATGTTTAATGCATGGTAAGGCCAAACTGAAGCCTTTATTCAATGTTCAAGATTTCAATAATAGAAACAGAATATATGTTTAGAGTTTAGATTAGATTAAATCTCTCCCTATATATTTAGGACCGCAAAACTGAGTCATTTTGGAGGTGTCTGTAATTTTTCTCAAGTTTTAAATTCTGTGTTGCTACTATCACTTGTACACTTCCAAAGCAAGATTTTCCAACATTTTGGCACAAAAATCCCAAACCCTGGTTTGTCTAAGAGCTGCTGAGGAAATTTGCAGATCCTTTTTACCCCAGGTGCCTCCATGCTGATCCTATATTATTACTATGACCTAATTTGTACTGTTGGAAGTTCTGCCTTCTCTAAATTCCTTCATCTAGAGTTTTTCTAGACAAAGAAATGGAGAGTTTTAAAAAGTTTTGAATAGATCAGCATTAAGAAATCCTGCCTTGGTTTTCAGAAATGAATGATTGTTCTGACCACCCAAATGCTGATTTAAATCTTATCCTGTGGCCTGCATGTCCTGATCCTTTCAGAACTCTTGAACAACTCTCAGCACCTTCCCAGAATTCTGG
>NW_005054550.1:187462-195596 GCF_000277835.1 Geospiza fortis | reverse complement strand
AGAGACAGTGCAGTCCACCTCAGTGGAGTCCCTCAATATATATAACTGGGGATGAATTTGTTTGTGTGTGCAAAGAGGAATTGATGAAGGTGTCATCTGTGGTAGAGAACAGGTTACTCTGACATATAAATATAGCCATCCCCTACCCTATATTCCTTGTGTTCTGCTTCTTTTTGTCTTAACTTCTGTTATCAGTTGGTAATGTTTGCTTCATTGGCAACTTCATGACAATGCCAAAGAGTCCAAGGCTGTTAAAGTAGAACACTCCACACGGGAGAATCCAGCAATTTAGATTTTGCTAACACGTTCAAGGAGAAGGTCAAGTGGTGGTATAAATTGCACTGGTTTTGACAGCCTCTGGGCTCTCTTTGTGTTTAGGTAAATTCTGGAATTTCCCTGTGCTGCCCATGGAAACTATTCTCTCCTGGTACTCAAGTCTGTCATGCAAAAGGAGTTAATGATATCCTAAGAGAGACGGATCCATACCTTCTCTAAGCCCGTGTTTCCCAGACAACATGGTGCTGTAATCAAAGCAGCTGAAACATTTCACTTCTGTTTAGGCTGGATGCAGAATCATTTTCTCAGGAGTTGAAAAGTTCAGAAGGAGAATGAATAAGATCATTTTCCCTCTATACTTTACAAAATCCTACAAAGTAGGCTAGACCTCCTTGCTCTCACATCATTACGTGTAGAGAAATGTTAGGGGCTTTCATTGCAGACTTGCTCAAGGCACATTGCGTGAACTCCAGAGGAACATATGCTTGAAATTGTCCAGCACAATTTTCAGGAGAGAATGGCAAGAACAGCAAGAAAGTAATACAAACTTGAGCAAATGCTGAAATAATGAGTGTTGCTCTGTGGTGTAAAAGCTCAGAAGGAGATTGAAATCATCACTCTCTGCTTCACAGCCCCCATCCTTAATGTCTCCTCATTTCACCTGCATCTGCACAGTGATCTCTGGAGCTTGAGGAAGGGACATGAGCAGAGAAGGAATAACTCTGACAAAATATAGGGGCTGTACTCTTGGGCTGGTCCTCTTCAGAGTCACAGAACTTGAGCTGGAAGTGAGCATTGGGTATCATCTCTGAAGCACGCAAATTTGGAGATGCTACTGGGACAAGTGGTGTGAAGAGAATCCAAAGCTCTCCTCAGAGCTGCTCTTCCTTCCCAGGGCTCCCCTGTGCTTGCCTACAGCTCATGCTGCTGCTGGAGTCTCCCTTCCAATGTCTATTTGGCATCAGGCTTTTTGTCACTGCCATGTTGACAACAATCCCCTCCTCGTCTCTTGCGGCTTCTCTGCCTTGATTGCTTCACCTCAGCAGCGCCCTGGGATCATGGCAGGTATAGAATTAGCTCAGCTTTTCAAAGGTGATGAGTGCAGAAAATGTGTTGCCTGTATTCACTATTTTAAAGGGGAATTTTGTTTTCCCACCCTTCCTTCCTGACATTTTATAAAGGAAGAGATAGGACTGTATTCCTCATAAAACAAATTTTTCTTTATTTTTTGGTCTGGAGAAGTCTTCTTATCATAGTTCCCGCAGCTGCAGCTTCTTCAGCCTCCAGATGAATAACAAGACCATTTTTGCAAAGTGATTCTTCTCTAAACCTTGTTTCTCAGGAACTGAAAACAAGTGTTGTGTCTTGCTGACTTAATGTTCCCTCAGGGCTGTTTGTACAGAAAGGTTATGGCTTTTGTGGAGTGATAACCTACCATCTAACGAGTCTTCCAGCACAAGGAAAGGCCTGATCTTCTTGTAATGAAAGACAGGCATGAGAGAAGAAAGAAACAAAACAAAATCCTTGAATGAAAATCTTCTTTATCTTCTCTGTTCCTCACAGGGAGAGGAGTCAGTGACCAAATTTTTGCTTTCACCCTTTCAGCTGTTAAACAAAGAGCATGACAAAGGCAGAGTCATAATTATATTTTAATAAAAAGTAACAAAGTTGGAGGACAATTTTATTGCCTAATTGTACTAAAGTGTTATCCACTTCTCTTCTTTATCACACCATGAGCGCTGGGGAAAGGGAAGAGCAGGAAAATGCTAAAGAAAAGAGGGACAGAAATATAAAAAACCTGCTTCTGGCAACCAGCAGCATTTTTATGAGTTAGAATGTGTGGAGTTTGGTGGAGGAAAACTCAGTTTGCATTTTATAGCTCTCACAGCCAATTCTGTGTGTCTCAGAACCAGCTCTGAGTAACCAGTACTGAATGCTGGCTGGGCCAGGGATTGGGGAATTCCAGGTGAGTTTCCCAATCAACAGGGTCTGTCTCACCCTCTTGCTTGCTTTGTCCTTGCACATATTTTATGTTATACAGAAGCATGTACCACAGACAAGTGCATTTTGGAGTGACATCATGCTGATGTCGAGGTGGGATTTTGATTTGTCCTTCTAAGCAGAAAGAAGGGGTTCTCAACTCAAGTGCACATCTATTTAGCCAGACTGTTCTTGGCATTTACCAGCAGAATTTTGGGCAGGACAAATTTTTGAAAAATCCTTACTACCAGCACCTTTGAGATCTCAAGCAGCCTGGATGTAGTTATACACAATAGACTCATTCTGGACCAAAAATTAGCATAATTTCATGTCTGTGTTAAAAGGGATATGGGCAAAACAGTTTCCAACTTCCCCCTCCTCAGTCAGAGCACTGATTCATGTTCAGTCACTCAAAAAGCAGAATGCTGAATTAGAGCTATCTGTAATTATTGTTTTTATTTCTAGTTCCTCCTAATGCTCAGCTATTACATTCACAAACAGTAAGTAGAAATGCATCTTTTCACATGATTAAAGATTTACTTATAAACTAAGATCTTCTCTTCTAAGGTAACCTCCCTTAGGTATTTAATTTGTACAGCATATTTCTCCAGCCTTCTTAGAACATAAAATACCAATTGAGCATTTGGCTTTATGGCCGCTGGCAGAATTGGGAAGAGGAGGTAAACATTCAGTCCCATCCTCTTGCTCCAAAAATCTAAAAATCCAGTAACAGCCACTTTTCTTTTACTGTGTTATGTTCTTGCTGTACTGTGAGAGATCTTGCCCTTAAAACCACATCTTCTACATTGAATTTTTCAGTACTTTCCTTTTCCTATTTCACAATGTAGATGAAGGTAACAATACATTTTTACTAGAGCGAAAACTATTTCCCTTGAAGGAAAGATTATTTTCAAGAACTCTTCAACATATGCTGTTTATTCTGAGGGAAGAAAAGATGCAAAAATTTCATGAAGTAATCAAAACTTGGAAAGAGCAGAGAGGCATTGCCCGATCAATGGCTTCGACGGCTGTGTTTGCTAGAACATTCACTCACTAACTGGGTTTGACACTGAAAGTGTCACATTTCTGGTTTTAGTTCACTGCCCTGAGGTTTTAAGCAAGATGTGTTAGAGGAAGACATATCCTAATGCTTTCTAAAGTGACAAAATTTGCTTTCATTCTGTCAAATTACAGTACTGTGAGCATTAACTAACACTCGTGGTACTGGGGTGGATCCATGTGCATCAGGATAATGCCAGGATTATTAGAGGTCATGCCCTCTGCTGAAACTTTGTACGACTCCCAGAGCTGTGGTTTGCAGCATGAAACACCAATTAGTGCCAGAGAGATTGGTAATCAGCGCTGATTAACAGCAGAAGGCTTTTTGAACACAGAACTGTATGGGGGAGAAACATGCCCAGCAGGTGCCCTCTCTGGTGTTTAATTATGAGGGAACCTGATGGAGAGAGATGTTTACAGGACTTGCTCTGGATTGCCTGCAAGGGCTTTCTCACAGGAAAGATTTAAAAGAAAGCACATAGTGGTGTCAGGCACAGGTTGGGACAGCAGCTCAATTAGAGCTAATTAATGTCCTGTGAGCACTTTGCTGTTTCAGCCATGTTGTGTAACATTGTGTGCGGTGCTTCAGTGCACGAGAGCTTTTTGCTGTCAGCTGGAGAAGTCTGATTCTTAAGTGTCTTAAACAGCTCCAGGATGCTGCTATTGGAAGTCATAGTTTGCAAATGATCTTTGGGGGATTTTTGTCAAAGCTATGACCAATGCTAATTTTTTTTGATGTGTGGGGGAATGCTTAAGTACCCCATAAAGATATGAGGTACTGCAGCTAATGGGTTGACTTGGCTGATCATGAGTGTTTTGGTGAAGTTCAGGATCAGCTGCTGTGCTGTCACCAGAAGTTAGGTTAGAGTAAGCAGAAGTTAAATAGAAAATTGAAATAATGTATTCTTTGTGTGAAGAAAGCTGAAATATTTTGAACACTTGGTCATTTGCTGAAAATTACTTTTGATCAAAGTCTCTTCAGTTTATTTTAAAATGAGTTGGTGAACTTGCATAACTCTTAATGGACCTCGGTGGAATGTTAGTCTGACTGTAGTCAAGAGGGTCTGACTGTAGTGAAGCAGGTATGAGTTCATCCCTAATTTTGCCTGGAGTGAAGTTCAATCACTTCTCGGTGCCTGCTTGTGAGAAGCCTGTGTTTAGTGCCCAGATCTCAGCAAAATCTCCCTCAGACCTCACAGTACTTGGTGCTTTTGTTTGCAGTTTCGCTGGTGGATAGGCCAAGGAATAGAGAGAGATGCTGGATAGCAGCCTTGCCTTCTGCTTCTTAATAAAAAGTTGCTGTAAAGGTCATAGGTAGGTCAGGCTGATGGGCAGTGAGCAATCACCTGCACCTGTGCCTCTGGGCCCCTCTGCCTCTGTTATCTGAAGATAACAGAGCATGTCAATCCAACAGAGCAAAGGTAAAGGCGACCATGATGGGCTGAGAATATATTGTACCAGAGCTTACACATACAGCTTTCTCAAACTTTGCAAATTACTTTCTTCTTAAAAAAAAAAAAAAAAAACAAAAAAAAACCAAAACCTAAAAAACCCACAAAATCTAAAAAACAAACAAACAAAAAACCCCACTAACCTAGGGAAATAGGAGCATCAGTTTGAATAGGTTTTCAAATTGGAACAGACTGGCTGATGAAACTGTAAGAAGTAGCAGTGCCAGTACCTGCTTTCTGACAGTAATGTTTTGTGAGAGAATGAAAGAATGGAGGTTTGCAGCCTTTCCTCAGCTCCTCCAAGCAGTTCAAGCACTTTGGGGCAGGTGTATCCCTACAGTGTTTCTGCCAAGGCTTCCACACAGGATCCTCTGACTTGTTAGAGCATTGAGGTATTACCATGCTCATAATAGAAATTAATTCTTTTCACCCTATTTTTCTGTCTCCTCATTTTGAAGATCATTTAAGATGTCTTTTGATGTAGCTGTGAAATCACAACAAATTTGCTTGCTGCACATATTTGACTGGAGACAATACACACTCTTAATCTTCAAAATGATGTTTGTGATAAATACAAATTAAATATTTTTCAATATTTTGTTCTGTCACTTTTTGCAGTCTTGAACAGTTTAAACAATTTAACATTTCCTTCTTTCACTGAGTCACTCAGAAGGATAGGACACATACAGTTGGTCTTGAATTATTGAAATATTTGTGTGTGTGTATATGCAGTGGTCTCAAGACTTGCACATTATGAGTGCAGTCTTGGCAAATGATGCTGAGGCTTTCCACATTAGTTTTTTGTTAAAAGAGGAGTTGGTGATCTGAAGCCTAAATTTATGCTCAGAAAATTGCTTTTTATCCTACAGTACGGGTTCTTGAGCAGAGGCAGGCTCAAACAATATGTTGAAAATTACCTTTTCACAGAACTTTGATCAAAGTACAAATGTCCTTGCCTCAGGAAGCAGTTTGTTTTCCCTTGAGAAGTGATGCTGGAAAAATCAAAGAGAGCAAAATCTGCTTGCTGGCCAAAATTCATCTCTGAATAAATTGCATCACAAAGCTACCAGCAACATAACATTTCCAAAGACCATATCATCGTGTTGCTGTAAGAAAAGTGATTTGTTAAACTCAGCATTGGATGGGAACTCTTGCCATAACAATATTACTAGAAACTATTATTGTTTATAATGCAATAGAGTATTCTCATCTAATGATATTTCTGATTTAGTGGAATCCAGATATAAACCAGTTTTTGCTAGTTTCATTATTTGCCTGTTAGGAAGCTTTTTTTCTGGGAAATAATTTTGAAGCTTTTTGTAGGAACATACCTATATTAGTCATGTGTTGTTTCCAGTACCAAAAAAAAAAAATATTTAATTACTAGGTCTCATTTGACTCCTAAAGGATCCAAAGGAACTCTCTAAATAATGTTAAATGTCCACTGATGTATCATTTTACTTATTTTAATTTTGCTTGTTTCTTCCAGAGCTGAGATTCAAGGCTTCTCTTTTGCTCCTTCATATAAATTTTTGGAACCAGGAATCCTCATGTGTCAGGAGTCTCTGAATAACTGTTTGTGACATGAAATTTTGCTTTTCTTTTAGATTTTCCCTTTTACTGAATATACCTGTTTCTCATTCTCTTATATGCAGTGACAGAGTTCTAAATAGAGAAGTTCTGGTGAAAAAGTATTCTGTTTACAACACCTTTTTTTGGTGTCCCAATATTATTTTCATGTGTTTTCACATGCTTTGGAAGATAAGAATTCCTTCTTCCATCCAGACTCTGTCTTTAAAGAGACATCTGTGCTGCCAGAAGAGTTTCAGCTCAACTTTCCTTTGTCACCTCCTAAAAAGAAGAATGCATCTGCAGCTGAGACTTTTAATGTGATTGAGTGAAAGATGGAATTCTTTTGGTAATGGTGAATTCATCTCTAATTTCACACCAGACTGTGAGGTTGAGTAATACTGTAGGAATCCTTTCCCCAGTAATTGGTCAGTGGAATCCCCAGTGGGGCAGGGGTGGGCTTGTTAAAGGAGAACTTTTCAAATGTCTGCTAAGTTTTGCTGCTAGCAGTTTTTGCTCAATGTTTCAAGTTGTGGTGTCTAGCACAGGCTGGACACAGCTGCTGCACAATGTCAGCTTGTACACACTTCTTTAGCAGCCTTGGCTGAAAGAACATCTCAAAGTGCTGTTCAGGCCACCTGTTGCTTTCATGGATTATTCCCACACCTCTGTGGAATATAAATGATTCAGGTCCAGACCTCTGTTCCATGAAAGTGAGGAGAGATGAAGAAAATGTGCATAGGAAAAACAACTTAAGAGAAAACCATGTCATGGCACTCAAAGGCCAAGCAGAAAATGTCTTTGCATGAGAGCTAAGGGTAGGTAAATGTATTCAGATGAAAAAGAATAATTTAGATAGGAATCTGAACCTTGATGGAAAATCTGTACAAATACTTGCTGAGTTTCTCATTATTCCACTCAGGGTGGAGGTTGGTGCTATAGACCACAGCTGGTGGCAACCCTAGATCTGGTCAGGAGCAGAGTCCTGCCCATTTGCATTACTCCTCAGGCATGATTCCAAAGGCTGCAGACATTTAGCATCCTTCTGGTATTTTTTTTCTAGCTGGTTTAAATGCATTAAGTGGAACTAGCCTCTTTGGAGACTAAGTGTCCCATTTATTCATGGATGTCTTCCTGCAATGTCTTCCTGCCAGTATGTTTAAGCCACAAACTACAGGAAGAGTTTTAGTAGCAAGAAAAGGATTTAGACTTCACAGTCTGCACAGACCCTCAGCAGAATGTTCAAGATAGCCTCACCCTGAAATGGGGAAGGAATAGCTAAAGGGTGAAAATATGAATCATCAACTTTTGTACTTCAGCAGACATCATGAAAATGTGAATAGAGCACCCTTGCCTATTGCAATTAGGTCTGTGTCTGTCTCATGTTCCTGCCCCTAGAGGTTTTCCTTGTCTCATGCCTCTGCCCGTAGAAGTTTTCCTTTTCTCTGCCTCAGCTGAATTCTTTTCACTCCAGCTACCCTGGCCCCTACATACCTTTCTGTTGACACCTTGGATTCATTGTTGATGCATAATCCTCAGATTGACAGAACTTTTTTCTTTAGGATAAGTTTAGAGATGAGTGATTATTGAACTCCAACAATTGTTTTAGTTATTTCCATAAAAATAGAGGATGGTTTTTTTTTTTATTATTTAGCCAATGTTTTTCAGTAGAATTTAGAGATGCTACTGAAGCAATAGTCCAACATTGAATTCAGTTTGTCCTCAGAGGTGATAACCTCTGAGATATCAGGGGTGGTAATCTAGAGACTTGACAGTTTCAGAAGGAAAAAAAAGAAAAG
>NW_005054550.1:182691-187419 GCF_000277835.1 Geospiza fortis | reverse complement strand
GAACTCTTTGAAATTAAAAGGCTGTTTGCTTCTAATATCTTTTGATCACCATCAGCTTTTGCCTGAGTAACACACATGACTTGAAGTTAGGAACATAAGACTGGGAAAAATCAGTAAGATTGTAAGAGCTGGGGCATTAGTCTGTGCCTTTCTGCTCTCTCTGCTGTAATGGAATTTTTTTTTTCTCTCTGCAAATGTGCTGAAGTTCACTAGTCTCACCCATTTGTACAGAGATTGCTTATTTCAGGAGGCTGTGTCCTGTCTTTAATCTGCTGTCTTCACCTTGTCCCCATTCTTCCTTCTTTTCCATTCTCATGAGTCCTCATCTTCATCTCCTCATTTCCCACTAAATTACGTTGAAAGTCACTATTAAAACTCTTTTTAGTATTTTTTTTTCCTCAGGCATTTTTAGATAGGTTTTGTGATTCACACCTTTAAGTTTCAGTTATATGTTCTTTCTGATATTACCAGATATTTCTGTGGGGTTTGTAAGTACACAATTATTCAAAAAGATTATACTGAGAAAAGAACAAGATCTAAAGTCTCCTCTGGACTGTAATTTGTGCAGCTCAGTTTACCACCCTAGAAAAATCACTCCATTTTTTTTTTCCAGTGGCTTTCTTCCTGAAGCCTTTCACAGATTGCATGGTGTCCTTTAGAGAATTTTGAATAGCACAGAGTGTTTCTTTGCTTTTGGCTCATGGCTGCACCCTGACATCCCAAGGGCTGAAGGAAAAGGAAAACAAAACAAGGCTGAGGCAGGAGTTTACCTAGTGAAAGAGTCAATCCATGCTGACATTTAAGTATTTAAATGCACTGCTTTGTTTGCTTTGCACTAGGCTGCTGTTGTGGGCAGTTGAGCAGGAGGGTTCTAAGAGCACCTGTTTGCCCATCTCATGTAAACCACAAACTACAACTGCAGTGAGAATTTGTGTGGTGTCACCTCCTGGCTGCCTCTGGAGCATTGTGCCAGCTGTCACAGGGAGAGGATTCTCCTACTCTGCCCTGCTCTGATGTGGCCTCACCTTGAGGCCTGTGAGCAGTTTTGGGCACCAGAATAGAAGAAAGACGTTGGACTATTACCGAGTGTCCGGAGGATGGCCACAAAGATGAAGGGCCTTGAGGGGAAGCTGTATGAGGTCCCTTGGTCTGTTCAGCCTGGAGGAGGCTGAGGGGAGACCTCATTGCAGCTCAACTCCCTGTGAGGGGAAGAGGAGCAGCAGACATGGATCTCTTCTTTGTGGTGATCAGTGACAGGACCTTCTTTTGATCACCATCAGCTTTTGCCTGAGTAACACACATGACTTGAAGTTAGGAACATAAGACTGGGAAAAATCAGTAAGATTGTAAGAGCTGGGGCATTAGTCTGTGCCTTTCTGCTCTCTCTGCTGTAATGGAATTTTTTTTTTCTCTCTGCAAATGTGCTGAAGTTCACTAGTCTCACCCATTTGTACAGAGATTGCTTATTTCAGGAGGCTGTGTCCTGTCTTTAATCTGCTGTCTTCACCTTGTCCCCATTCTTCCTTCTTTTCCATTCTCATGAGTCCTCATCTTCATCTCCTCATTTCCCACTAAATTACGTTGAAAGTCACTATTAAAACTCTTTTTAGTATTTTTTTTTCCTCAGGCATTTTTAGATAGGTTTTGTGATTCACACCTTTAAGTTTCAGTTATATGTTCTTTCTGATATTACCAGATATTTCTGTGGGGTTTGTAAGTACACAATTATTCAAAAAGATTATACTGAGAAAAGAACAAGATCTAAAGTCTCCTCTGGACTGTAATTTGTGCAGCTCAGTTTACCACCCTAGAAAAATCACTCCATTTTTTTTTTCCAGTGGCTTTCTTCCTGAAGCCTTTCACAGATTGCATGGTGTCCTTTAGAGAATTTTGAATAGCACAGAGTGTTTCTTTGCTTTTGGCTCATGGCTGCACCCTGACATCCCAAGGGCTGAAGGAAAAGGAAAACAAAACAAGGCTGAGGCAGGAGTTTACCTAGTGAAAGAGTCAATCCATGCTGACATTTAAGTATTTAAATGCACTGCTTTGTTTGCTTTGCACTAGGCTGCTGTTGTGGGCAGTTGAGCAGGAGGGTTCTAAGAGCACCTGTTTGCCCATCTCATGTAAACCACAAACTACAACTGCAGTGAGAATTTGTGTGGTGTCACCTCCTGGCTGCCTCTGGAGCATTGTGCCAGCTGTCACAGGGAGAGGATTCTCCTACTCTGCCCTGCTCTGATGTGGCCTCACCTTGAGGCCTGTGAGCAGTTTTGGGCACCAGAATAGAAGAAAGACGTTGGACTATTACCGAGTGTCCGGAGGATGGCCACAAAGATGAAGGGCCTTGAGGGGAAGCTGTATGAGGTCCCTTGGTCTGTTCAGCCTGGAGGAGGCTGAGGGGAGACCTCATTGCAGCTCAACTCCCTGTGAGGGGAAGAGGAGCAGCAGACATGGATCTCTTCTTTGTGGTGATCAGTGACAGGACCTGAGGGAATGGCTTGGAGTTGTGTCAGGAGAGATTTACATTGGGTATTAGGAAGAGGTTTTTCACCCAGAAGATGCTTGGGCCCTGTAACAGGCTCCCCAGGGCAGTGCTCACAGCACCAAGCCTGACAGAGCTGAAGAAGCATTTGGACAACAGTCTCAGGCACATGCTGTGACCCTTGGGTTGTTCTGTGCAAGGCCAGGAGCTGGACTGGATGGTCCTGATGGGTCCATTCCAGCTCAGCTGATTCTGTGATTCTGTGTCAGACACAGCTAATCCTGTGGCATATATTTTGGCTGAATTTCTCTTATCCACATTCTCTCTGTAGTCTGCCTCATTCCTTGCTTGCTAGTGCTGTTCTTTTCCATCTCCCCCTCTATCCTTTTTCCTGGCTCCTGCTCTTTGACTCACGTGCCAAGAGATGAGTTTTCTAGCCTGGATATGCACTGCCCATGTTCTCTAGTGCCCTGTTTACAAAGACATGTATACATGTCAGTGTTTTGAGTGTTGCCTTTTGCTGGCACAAAGTAATGACAGGAAATAACCTTTTCTCCTTTCTTTCTTCCTGTTCTGTTTATAGAGAATTGTGATCAGAACAAAAAAAAAAAAAAAAAGCCAACAAAGATAAACCAAGTACAGAGCAGGATGTCTAACAGGGTCTGAAGGGCTTCCCTCCAGGGAGAAGCTGCTTGAGACTTACTAACTTTTGCACATTTTACAGGAAAATGGTTGTTTCACTCTGAAATCTGAAATTGGTTTCAGAGGGGAAAAAGGTCTGAAACATTTGACAGAAGCTTCATTAATAATTCTTGATGTTCTTCTAGTTCTTTGCGTTTTCAAGCCCACCATCATCAGGAACAAAGCAAATGTTACTTCAATAAGCTGATAATAATATGCATTTTCTTATTCACATATTCTGTTTCAGAGCACATTAAGTTCATTCAAGTGAACTCTGAGTCTATAGCTGAGAAGGAAAAATTGAAGATGTGGCCACTATTGACCCTCCAGCAGCATTCATCCAGGAGCACCAGTAATTCAGCATGCTTTGTTAAAGAAATCAATAGTGAAGACAAAGCTCTTTAGCCAGTAGAACATTTTCTACCTATGCAGGATCACTGAACCACTGAGGCTGAAGGGCACCTCTGGAAATCATTTAGTCCAGCCCCTCTGCTCAAGGCAGAGCCAAACCAGGGTATTAGTACATAATGATAAGAGCCCTCTCCAGGCTAAACAATCCCAGCTGTCCCAGCCTTGCTCCAGTCCCTGGTGGCCATTATCTGTGCTCTCCATGTAACACCCACTTACCAAAGCATCTGGAAGTATTCCTCCTGTAGGGCTGAGAATCTCTCTTCTGCAGGCACCATCCATGTCTGAGTTACTGAAGTGAGATGTTTATGGAGACAGAGTTCAGGGCTTCTGGCAGAGAGGGGCCTTGCCCCATCCATCCATCCTGGAGGAGTGTTCCTGCTCTCAGCAGGTTTGACCTCCACTGCTTTGACCTCAGGCTGCAGTTTCTGGGAGCCTTTAGCAGAGTCTTGGGGTGTACTCCTGTGTGTTGCATCTTTGCTTTGCCCCTTTCATAATAAATGGACTTCTTGAAGCTTTATTTAGTGGTGTATTGAGGATTTCAGAATGTCTTTCCCTGGCATTTTGTATTCAAGCTCAGGAGATTACCTTGTGCAATAGTAACACTGACAGGTCTTGTTCCAGGTCTTGCTTCATATTACTTTTTTATTTTATTTCATATGGTTATTTTTTATTGTTATTTTATATGGTTTCTTTTATTTCATGTGGTTTATTTTATTTTATATTGTTCCATTATTTTTACATATAGTATGCTCATATGTATCAATATAGTCAGAGGAGTAAACCTGATTTTTTTGTTTAGTCAGAGTTGTTTAGTAAAATTGAATTCACTTTGTTTGTCCACTCAGTGGTGTGTGGTTGAACAGAAATTCCCCAGAGAAGAATCTCTGTGTGTGCTTTTGAGCCAATTCCATTATTTTCTGTATAATCATTGCTGTCTGAGAGTTAGACACTAGATGTCTAACTAAAAGAAGTTATAAGGCAAGATCTTGAATTTACACAGTTTGCATAAGCAGGCATGAAATATAAAATATAGATTCACCATTTCTTTTATTGCAGTGGGGTGATGATTTATATGGGACATTACCTGCTTGGAAATGAATGTTTTGCAGCCTCTAAGGGCCTCGGGATATAAACTTGTCCCTGTGAAAGTAGAA
>NW_005054550.1:178890-182681 GCF_000277835.1 Geospiza fortis | reverse complement strand
AGGAAGGGATTGTTTGAGTTACTTGTACTTGGCATACTCTGAAAAGGGTTTGTTCACATTTGCAAACCAAAACCAAAAATCTGGAAGGCTGAAACAGAAAATGACCAACTGCAACCAAAGCATTTGCTGCCTGTTTGTTCTGAATGTGCAATTGGCCTTGGTCTTTTAATTATAATCCATGGAGATGGCTCTGTTCCCTACCCACCCTCAGGCTTCCAGGAGCACTGAGTGCTTAGGGCTTGGGCTGCTAATGCTATAATTGAAACAGCTGCTCTGCTTTCTAAGTACTTTATTCATTCACCTTCTAAAATGCTGATGGATCTGTGGCATGTTCTGGGCCTTTTCTGTAGATATGAATCTCAAACACAGCCACTTGCTAGATAGAACTACTGGAGAGCATTTGCCACAGCTTTTAGTGTGCTGTCTCATTTGCCACAACTTTTAGTGCGCTGTTTCAGTTTTCAAAGAGGGGAGAAAATGGGAGGAGGTGACAAGAGGGCTGCTCTGAGGCCACAGCAGTCTTTGGACTGAATTCACTTCACCTACAAGACCAGATGTCCTAATTCTCCATTATTCTCAATTACTTAAACTGAAAGTGAATGTAAAATATTACTAGGCCAAAAGGTCATTATTTTTACATTCTGCACTGATTTTTATATTAGCTCACACAGGGAAATGCCTCTTGGAATTGTGCTGTAAATGAGCAGAGCATGGGAGGGCCTGGCACTAATCCACCCCAGGGCAGGGGTTGCTGTGCAGCCCTTCCTTTCTCTCCTGCCTTGGGACAGCAGTGACCAGGCTAAGCTGCTGCTGAAGTCCTTGATAAAGTTTGAAAACTTCATGCAGCCCATAGAAGCTGAAGTATACCCATGGTCTTTCTCTATACACCTTCCTTTGCCCACTGTTTTCTCCTTGCATTCAGCTCAATTCCAAATTGCTGTCTAGAAAAGGAGAGTTTAGTCATCATGTCAGATGAATTCTGCTTAATTAGTGGAAAGGCATCCCAGTGTGGGCTAATGGCAAAGCTGGTGTGAGGCTGACAGTGGCTGACATGGATATTTTCAGTAGGACTGTGGCAGAAATGGAGCTATAGATTAAAACACAAGCACTTGACTGCTCTGATGGAGCTTTAGCATAATTTCATCTTCTTTCAGCCCACTGCTCAGCACATCCTATGGGCTGAGGCAACTATAACCTCCTTGTGACCAGAGTTCAGTACGTCCTGAGGCGATTTCCCCAAGCAAAAAGGGTGCAGGAGCATTTGGATTTGAACTCTTTAATTCCCCAGGAGCTGATTGACCCAAGAGCAAGCTGAAACTGCATAAAGTCATTGAGCTAAGCAGAGGTAGGGGCTGCTGTGGTTCATGGCTTGTTTTTTATTGAACAGTATTGATTGTTCTTGGCAAATAGGGAGCCAGAGAGCCTTGTGGTTATGCCTGTTAGGGAAAATTAGAGGTCATTGTGGGACTTTGAGTGTCAATAAAACTAAATTTTGATGAAAAAGGCAAAACTCTACTTTGAAGTAGGCAACCCATGTAGAAAAGCAGCGAGGGGGTAAAGAAAGAGTGGAAATTTTACTGTATTTCGTATCAGTCTACAGAACTTATGGTTCTGCTCAGGAGAGGAAGAACAGCAAGGAAATAGTTCTAGAAAAGAGTACATTGAAAAATCCTCTTGATGAGGCATGAAACAGATAATTAATGTTAAGAAATGCAGTTTTGGTGTTGCTCCCCAGTTTTTCCTACGTATAGTTGATCTGACAATATGTACACTTGCGTGTGGATATTTGACATTCCTGCAGCCTTATTTTCTGATGTGCTCAAAGGTTGTTGCAGGTTCATATAGAAAAACTCATCCTTGTTCAGAGTATAATTTGTATGTTATATTGCAAACAGGGTTTAAGTCACAGGGTAGGAATAGAGCCTGAATTTGTTTGGCCTTTTTCACTGAGCTGGGTATTAACTTAATCAAGCCTTACAGTACCCTCAGGTACCAAGTATACCTTTTTATACTGATGTTCATAGAAATGTCACAGTGTTTTTGAAGTCACATTGAAATATCATGGCAAGGACCTTTTCCCTCATTTTTGCCCTGTGAGGGAATTATGGAATGGTTTTCTTTCCAGCCTTTGCCCAATACAAGTGAGCTTGTACGTGAGACTTGTTCTTTGAGGCTAAGCTCCTATTTCTGTGCTCCTGAGTTTTCCAGGATGCTGCAGTACATGGTCTTCTTCCGAGAAGGGTGTCTAAAGGCAAGAGCTAGCTCAGAAAATATTATTGAATTGCAATTACTGATCTTGTAAGAAAAAAAGACTACTTGAATTTGAAAAACAACTTAATGTAATACTGAGATGAGCAGCATTGTCAGGACTGCTATTTTGGGAATGCATGAAAAGGCCTAGGTATTTTCTTTAGCAGTAAATACTAAAGACAGTCATCATGTTTTTGTGTGCTTTTAGAATCAAAAACACCTTCCATTTCATTGGCAATATTAACCCGAGGAAATGAGCTTTTTGGTTTAGGAACCTTTTTATTTGATTGTGAGGAGCCAGTATATTATACTGGAACATCTTGTGGAGTCTGTTTTCTATACATGTTTCTTGTCAAGACTTTTCTATTTATGCTCAAAGGAAGTGTGTGTGCCAAATGTTGAGACTAACAGGCAAATGTATTCTGAGCTAAATAAAACAACTCCATGCTCCAGGTTCTGGGAAGCTGAGAAACCAGACAGTGTCTTAAACTCGTACCTGCAGGCAGTGACAGATGCAGTTGGCTACTCCTGACTTCCCTTCTGGATGTTCAGTGTGGCTTGCTCTGATTCTGTTTCAGAAATACCCAATACTAAATTCAGGAGATTTAGATCAGTGGGACAGAAACAGTCTCAACATGTGTGGAAAAACTAGACTTGACTTTTGGTAGCATTTTTGGACCTACCCAGCAGATGTTACGGGTGCGTATGCTGCAAATGTGGTAGGAGGGGCAGACGTTGTCAGCACTGGACATTGCTGAGTGCTGCCGTGTTGAAAGCAGCAGCAAACCTCACTTTGGTGGCATTTCTGTCTCTTTAAAGTTGACATTTCAGTTGTTAAGTGGTATGATCTGTCTGACTTCTGAAGTGTCATTTGCTCTGAAGAGCAGACACCGGCCTCCCAAGTTCCTTCTCTTTGAGGACACTGACAAAGTGACTGTTTTAGTCACTCTCTCTTTATTTTAAATTCCTTCTCCATTCGAAATTGAGTCATACAATTCAAAGGCCCCTTCCCCAACAGGGTAACTCTTACAATATCTGCTGCATAAGCAATAATGGATAAAACCTTTCTGCATTCCAAGCCTCATATTTCCCATCCTTCCTAATGAATAATTTCTTTCAAATTACTGTGTTTGAAGGAAGTAAATTAAATTGGAAAAGGAAGTTTTTCATCAAGAAATGCATCTTTTATTTTCACACCTGCAGTTTTCTTTCATATTACCCCTCACATTGCTTGTGCATAGATATCTTCTGTATTGTACAGTTATGTGGGAAGAATTTCACTTCTCTTTGTTCTGCACCATGTTTTATTCTTATTTACTTATCTATTTTGCATGTCATATGGCACATGCTCTGCCCAGTGCAATTTTATGCTACCTTTGTGCTGCAGGCAAAGACTGGAAACAGCTGAAGTTATGGGAAAGGTGGTATTTGCTGAGGATTATCTGCCAGCCTTTTTTGTTTCTGGGAATCTCTAATACCCAGTCGGGCTATTTTTTGATTTCTAACCAGACAGCTTTTTATGGGATTTGACCTGATGAAAT
>NW_005054550.1:171391-178842 GCF_000277835.1 Geospiza fortis | reverse complement strand
ATGTTCTGTAAATCCTTCTGAGCCTAATGATTCAAACAGTTCTTCATCTAGTCTTTAATCTTGCTTTAGCTATATTGATATCTGATTTTCAAGTTTGGGTTATTACAGCTGCTAGGTAATTGCAACATATTTGTAAAGGATAGACAGCAAGCGCAGCTGTTCTCTTCAGTGAAATCTTCTTTCTCACTCGCTCTTTGAACCTAACTTTAAACCTCAAATTTTTCATGGCTTTATTCCTGACAGATAGGTAGTGAGTGGATACAATATTCCTATTCCCTTTACCTGTGCCATGAAAAGCCATTGCTGAGTATGGAGGCAAAAATCCTGGTTTAATTGGTCTCCGAGACACAGCTGTTGAGAACTAAATTTCAGAGTATTTTGCCACTACTCTTTCTTTTTAAAAGACATTCTGTCTTTCTGAAGCCTTGACTGTATTTGGCTGTAATTAGGATTAGATTGTTTTACTTTCAATATTTAAATAAAAAATGAAAACTACTCTTTGGGACACCTAAGCAGCCTTGTACATTGTGTTGAAAGGATGGAGTTTCCTTCTGATCCTCAAAGACAATTAAGTTACTCCCCAAAGCATGAAATTTAATTACCCTCATCAGAAGCATCACAATGCAGTGGATTAGGACACAGGAATAAGAATGAGAAACTTTGATCCTAGTTCTATCTAACTACTGCCTAAATGAATCACATAACCTTGCTGTGCCTCCTCTTCACTCACCTGAAAAATGAGGTGTTTGATTTCTTTGCTAAAGTGATGTAAGGTCTGTATAACCATCTAAAGATATCGTGGTTTGTACAAATCCTAAGTGTTCCTGGTATTGTCTGGGCTTACATCCTGCCAACAGTTACTGCAACTTGGTTTCATACAGTGAAATTTCATTTTTTGGCAGTGTTAGCTTTGTTAAAGTAGAGGTAATCAAGCTGATATGCAAACAGGGAGAGGGCTACAAGAGGAGGTGACACTAAAGAGCTCTTGTGCACCAGAAAGGTCTGCTGAGCTATTATTTTCACATCAGTTTTGGGGCTACATCTTGGATGTGATAGCTAATTTTAGCATCCCAGGAGTGCCTCCAACCGTGTACTGCTTAAGAGGCAGAGGAAAGTTCCATCGTGCGTGGCTTAACTGAGGCGTGTAAAGGAAAGTTCAGGGCCAGATGAACACATTCCTCTGAGCAAACTGTTGAGCTCTACTGTACTTGCAATTGCAGAAGGCTCTTACTGGAGTGATTAGCCATGTCATGTCCATGGGGTGCTCCCACAAAAAAAATCAGAACTGTTTATTGGATGTGATGAAGTAGTTAATTAAAATAATTGGTTCTGTCATTTAAAAAACCAACAATGCTTTCTCATGTCTCATCCACTCTTGTCTGATAGAGTTTTTATTCTATGAGTTTCTTAGTATGTCTAGAGCACTAAGTTTACATTTTGAAATGGTCTGTAACAAAAATTGTCTTGTAAAAACCTGGTTTACTCATTCCACAGACTTTTAGAAAAGATTAACTTAATTAATAATAACGCTGCCATTCATTTAGTGGGTTACCTTCCAGGGGAGAATTGATTACTCTCTTGGAAAGAGGTTTGCCCTCCACCATACAGCATAAATTCATTGTCTGACTTTGAATCCCTCTACAGTTCCTCTGCTTTTTGTTCCAGGGCTGAGTCAGTATTAAATCCCGTTAAAAGTTTCTCATTTGTAATCACAAGAATAAGATTTAATTGTGAGTGTGCAATTCTTCAGTCAGTTGCATTTTCAGTTCTTCACAGTGCTCAAATACAAGTCTTCACATTTTCAGAGCAGGGAATTTTCTTCAAACAAGTTAGGAAGGCAAAATCTTTGTAACAGTGAATTTTCTAGCTGACATTCAGAAAGGCAGTTAAAAAATAATATTTTTAACTCTGTGGAAGTTAACAAGGACAGGTGTTTTTTCTGTAGGTTTTGTCTTCTGCCATTTGAATAGTTTTTCCCGTGTAGAGTGTTTTCCCGTGTGTTGTGCTTGTGTAGCATGCTCTCTGCACAGGAGAAGGGTCCACTACCAAAGAAACTGTAGTGGCTTAATTGCAAACTTCCATTGTTGGCCAGGAATAAGTAGAACGTAAAAAAATATCCTTCACAGCCAACTTGTGTTTCAGTGAAGCCTAAAGCAGTTTCTTCCATATTGCAATATCTTCCAAGCTGTACAATTCTCAGTGGAGCAGCTGTACAAAGGAGCCCAGCACTGCAATTCTAGAGAGAGGGTAGATTTAACCTCCTTTCCAGCACTCATGAGGGGGTATAATTGCATTTTGGAGTCAAAAATCTTGTTGGACTCCTGTTGTAGGCAAGGTAATTACTCAATGCCTGGCTTATTGGTCAAACCAAGCACAGTTACAGCACACTTTCTTGGGGGGGAGGTGGCAGTGGTTTTAGTTTCATCTTAAAAGCACTGAAAGAGTAACAGGAAAGAAAATAATTGCAATTTTTTTAAATTTTGTTTTTTTTTTAATGGCAAAACTTTTGTGAAAGCATATTCTAAAGGCATTTTGAGGAAAGGCTGGGGAAGCTTTCTTGAGCCACTCACAGGGATGTTAAAGGTGTGATCCAATGACACTAATAAAGGTCTCAGCTGTATTTAACCTACCAGTTACAGTTTTGTCTTGCTTATGCAAAAGGCCAAAGAAAAGGGTAGAAAGACAGTCAGCATTAAATCAATAGAGGAAAAGGGATACTATTTTTCTTTCCCTTAAAATAAAGTTTTCCCATTTTTCTTGCTCTTATAAACTAAAATTATCAATGAGCAGATGAATTAACATTGCAAACTTTGTGTTGCACATCAAGAATTTCCTCCTTTAATGTTAAATAATCTCTTGCATTATTGTACAATATTTTTATTAATTCCCATTTTGTAAGACTATATTATCATGCTTTAAATTCTGGACCCAATGTCATTTAAGTAATTTTAGGGTCAGTAAACTGAAATTACTTTAAAGTTGATAATTAAAAATAGTTACAAGGCAATGTATTATATTGTTTGAATTAATGAAAAAAGAGTTTACCCAGACTCCTGCAGATGATTTTATTTCTAATCCTGTCTCTATAAATTTTATTGGCATCTTCTTGAAAACATTTTTCATTTTCTGTTGACTGGAGCCTGAAAAGGTCTTATCTGCTTCTTCCTTTCTGCAGTGCCCATTAATTGTTGAAGCAAAGCAAAGTCTGAAGCAGTATGGAGGCAAGATTAAAACATATTATAAACTTCTGCATAATTATGCTGGGACATGCAGGATGAAAATGTTATGTTCTTTCCCCTATTTATCCATTAAAGAGAAAAAAATTCTCATTTGGACTCCTAGTGCTAATTTTAATTTCACCCTTAACAAGGTTTCATTCTCAAAAATCAGCTTCTAATATTCTCACTGCTGCAGGCAGATTTTGATGTGAAATACTCTGACACAGCTGCTATTATTTATATTTAATTTTTTAATTCCCAAAAGTTTGCAGAACCTTTTACCAAAGAGAGAAAATCTAAGCCTTTGCCAAGATACACTGCATTTTTCTTGCAGCCACACCATGATGAGTGCTGGTAGCAGCAGGAGTATTTTACATGAGAGCCTCAACCTGAAGAAATAAAATCACACTGTCACTCAATTTAGCTATGAGGAGTCTGTTAAATTCCATAATTTTTATTCTGGAAAAGTAGAGGTGAGAGTGCAGAATACAGCTTGAATTCACAGAACATTTGTGTCAAGGAGAGGAGATAGCTGGAAGTTCTTGTGTTCCCTCAACCTGCCCTTAATTGTTGCTGGGAGCACATCAGCTGATTCATGATCCTTGGAGGGCCCATGCAGCTCTTTATTCCCCACAATACAGTTCAGCCATCCCTGATTTACTGTGGTTTAAGCTTTGGTTCCTTGGGGCTTCTTGCTAATAATTTCCATACTTTTGTTGTAAGTTGAAGACTTGCTTTCAAATTTTCTGTGAAAGTGAGAAAGTGGTGGGTCTGTCAAGGCTAGGGCAGTATTCTGGGTGAAACTTAACTTCTGCTGTTGGGCCAGTGCAAACTGCACTCCCCTGAAGACATAGGTGGTGGCACAGCCGGCAGCACAGGTGTCAGGCTGGCTGACAGCACAAAAATTAATTCTACCTTCCAGAATTAGCTGGAAGTCTGGGGAATGATCATAAAGATGATTGCTGTACATGGGACTAAACTGGAGTCCCAAAGCTTGCTGCAATCAAGCATTTTGAAACCCCTCTTTAACAGGATGAAAGAGTATGAGTGTTAATTGGATTCAAAATTATTTAACCATGAAGGCAGACAAATGCAGGATTGCAAGTATTCTGGCTTGAGACTTTACTTGAGAGTTCTAGCACTTTTTTTTTTTTAATGCACTGCCTCTAAGAGATCATCCTGACTTGAACTTGCAATTAATCAGTGCTGGCATTACCCAGAGGAGCATGCAAAATGGCATCCAAAGCATTAGTGTATCGATTAGAATTAATCAGGAAAGTGTTCCTTCTGAAGCTACATGCTGCATGAACAACCAGAGCGTTTTAACTACCTCTCAAGTTTCCATGACAACTGGATTGTGGCTTCTGAAACCTAGAGCCTGGCCAACTGAGTCATGGATGGGGGGCTTAAGAAAAGTTAGGCTACAGAGAAGTACTTTGGCTTGTTCGGAACCCAGCATCTCACCCTTGCAGAGTTAAGAGAGGCTGAAGGCTGTGTCCAGCTCACCTTCACATTAAGGACTGAGTATGAAGAAGCCATTTGAAAATTTAGCCCTTGCTCTCCTGTGTAAACCTGGGCTCAGGTTCTGTCAGCAGCGTTTTCTGTTTTGGAGAAAAGCCTTCTGAGAGAAACTCCAGGTGTTGCCCAGGCTTTCTTTAAGCAACTAATTCTTTCTAGGTGACATCTTCATCCAGGTCTGAACTTTTCTAAAGTCTGAAAATATTTGTAATTAGGATTCTGGGTTACTCTGTCACTGAAGGCCACAGTGTTATTCGTTTCTGTCTAAACTGATGTATACTGCAGATTCTAGATATCTGAGACAATTTCTTTCTTAATGCAGCTTCAGTGAAGGACCTGATGGATCTGACTTGTAACAAGACATTGAGCAGTGCCTAAACAATACAACATAGTGTGTTGCTTTGCAGTATAAAAGTTTAAATTAAAATGTTAAAGTGACAAATTTTTTACTGCTTGAGACAGTATCCAGAGAGATCATCATGGTTATTATGGCCACTGCTGTGGTTGAAATAGGCCATGATGTTGAAGGCTATGTGATGATAGCTCTGGGTACAATAAGTGATGCCTTTGTCCTTACAGTTGTCAGCTTACTGGGCTGATTGATCACTCTGTAGAGTGCTTGGAGGTCATGCAGAGGATAACAAGAGTAATCTGTTACCTGCTGTTGTTTGCTTTTGGGTCCTGTGTTTCACAAATGCAGAATGGTTGAGGTTGGAAGGAACCCCTGAGATTGAGTAGTCCAACTTCCCTTCTTGATGCAGGGTGAGAAGCAGGTTACCCAGAGCTATATCCACTCCCACTTTAAATATCTGGAAACAGAGACTCCATAAGATTTCTGGGCAACTTGTTCCAGTGTTCAGTCACCTTAAAGTAAGCTTTCTCTTGTATTTTAATGGAGTTTCTGGTCTTTCAGTCCAAGAAAAGTGCCTTGTGCTTGCCTGTTGTCCTTTCATTGAATACCCTTGTCCAAATCTGTCTCCTTTTCATTCACCCATGATGGATCAACACTGATAAAATACTTCCTGAGCCTCCTCTTCTCCAGGCTAAGCAATCCCAGCCTCCTCTTATATGTCAGATGCTCCAGTACCTAAATCATCCCTGTGGCTGTTTGCTGGACTCACTTCTGTACCTTGTGTCTGTCTTGTGCTGGAAAGGGCTGCCCTGGACCTGGTCTTCCAGAAGTGTTTCTCCAGAGCTGAGTAGTGAGGAAGAATCACCCCTTTGATCTGTGTTTCCCAGTGTAGCCTGGGAAAATATTGGCCTTTCTTGTCACTGGGGCATGTTTCTAGCTTGGGCTCAGCATTTTGTATACCAGGACCCACAAGTTTTCCTCTGCAAAGCCGCTTTCTGGCCTGTACTGGTGCCTGAGGTTGTTCCTCTGCAGAGGCAGTGCTTTACATTTCTCTTTCTTGAACTTCATGAGGTTCCTGTTGACCCAAATTTCCAACCTCTCCCAGTGGCAGCCCAACTGTCCTGTGTATAAGATGCTTCTCTCAGTCTTGCTGGGAGCTTGTTGATAGTGCAGCCTGTCCCATGACCCAGGCCATCATTGAAGACAGAAAACACTATAAAACCAGAGGTGTACCCCCAGTGACTGGCTTCCAGCTGGACTTGGCACACTGGTGATAACCCTCCAAGCCAGTCCACCTCACTGCCCACTCACAGTCTGAGCTTCCATCAGTCAGTGGAGATGGGATGGGAGGGAGTACTGGAAACTTATCAAAGTCAAGGTAAGCAACATCCACTGCCCTCCTCCTCGAGCAAGAAGGTGCTATCACCTTATTGTGCTATTTTTGTTCAGCACAGAAACCTGTCAAGTTGGTGAAGTATGACTCCAGTATGAGGTTCCTTACGTGGTGTTTCCCCATCTATCCCAAAAGACAACTGAAGTAGCTTTCTGTTACCTTGCTAAAATCCTTTCTGAATTAGATTCATAACATGTAGACCACTGATAGAAATTTAATAAAGCTATGCTAATTAACATCTGATATGTATTGGTTATGCTGCAGTAGATCTTGCTGATGCTGCTGCCAGGCAGCTGTATATAGTACAGGATGTGCAAATGAATGTGGGTCTGTGTCATACAGTGTGTTATACAGAAGGTCTGGAGATCAGAGTCCCAGATCTGCCACAGAATGATGGCAGAACTGATTCCTATTTGAATTTGCCCACAGGTGCCTCTGCTGACCCTGGAGCTATTTTTAGTATCCCTGATAAATCCACCAGTTAATGTCATCTTTGTCTCCAAAATAAGAGGCTGATACTTGGTATTTCTTTTCAGATGAATCTCTGAATCTCAGGCACCCTATTGTAGGAATTTGTACCACAAAGTATGACTATATTTTGTAATGAATCTGGGCTTGAGTGAGTCTGCCTTTTCCAGTCTTGTGTCGTGGTGATATAAAACACCTGCTTGGCAACAGCTCTGGGAGTTAATAAAGTTTCTGTGGTAAACTATGAGAGGCCTGAGAATCTCAAACTAAAGTTATTGCACCAGTAACTCAAAAAAGCAATTCCTAAAACTCCTGGCACATTTATCCAGAGGGTTAGCAGTAGCACAGAAATGGAAATCATTGTTGAGAGCCGCTGCGTACTTGGAATTAAAATCCATCAGTCTTCTGAAGCTGAGGAAAACAATTTTCATGACATACAGATGCTTTTGTATTTCATAATCAAATTTAATCTAGGGTTAGTTTTGGCTCTATTTGTAGGGAA